>NW_007726590.1:78869-80827 GCF_000696425.1 Galeopterus variegatus | reverse complement strand
GATGGAAGAGGAGAAATCATGAATGGATTTTTCAGAAAGATTTGGGTATTCAGTCATTCAGTCAAATGATATTGAAGGGCTTAACTGAGTATCAGGCATTGTTCCAGGTGCTGGGGGTATGTCAGTGAAAACCCTGCCCTCATGGGATTGTATACTATTAGAGGGTTTGACAACAAGCCTGAACAATAACTAGATTATATGGTATGATATGGAAAAAAAAAAATTGAGCAGAGAAAGAGGGTGGGTGTACAGTGTGTGTGTGTGGGGGGGTGAGTTTTAATTAGGGAGCTTAGAGTAGTTCTCACTGGGAAGGTAACACTTAACAACACGTGCTATTAATCTGAAATATGCATGCTTTAAAAAAAAATCACCAAACAATAAAATGGCCAACTCTGTGTAATCCCACCTCTGACTCAGGCAGCTGATTTAGAAATTTCCACCACCTCAGTCAGTGACATTTTATGTGAATACACTATAGCTTTGCTTCTACAAGTGCACCTCTCCCACCACCAAAACCACGTTTGACACACACCTTTTCCAAGTGCTCATGTTATGTAATGCTTCCCAGCCACTGAATAATCCAGTCTGGACTGCAGCTCTAGGGATGGAAATTTTTTCATTCATTCCTTCAGAAGATAAGAAACTAGAGCAAAGGTAAAGGCTGAGCCATAGGGCCAGAGGGGCCTGGAAAGTATATCTTTCATCATTTACTCCAATTAGCTGAGAAGATCCTGACCTGTGAACCTGCAGATAACTTCCCAGCCACTCTCCAGCGCCCAGACCCTCAGGCCACCGCCTCACACTATCTGTGTCCCCAGGCAGATGGGAAAGGGTCTCCTCCTAGTCTTCATGGAGGCTCTGGGCAGAGCAGGAAGACAGCATTATCAAAGGGAGTCCTATAAATCCCCAGGGGGTGGCTCAGTAGTTATTTCCATAGCATGGAAAGATTCCATTTGATTGTAAATTTTTTTAAAAGGTAGGTAATATTAACCTCCTACATCTCTCCCTCCCTAGCCCAATTGCTAGGCTGCGTCCAACAGCCCCAATTTCCAAGACAGCTGGCAGAGAAAGGTTGAGAGTCTAGGCTTGGGATGGGTTCTGTGGCCCACAATCAAACATACCATAAATAAATCATTCAGGCTTTTGATGCATATCCACTGGTGACAACTGTTTTGCTGAATCGCACAGGAAAAGCTATGGGATCCAGAGCTCAGGAGGGTTGTAAGATGTGGAGGAGGATTGGCNGTGCCCACTGCCCTCTACCATGATTTAAAATGTATGCCCTAATGATTTATACTGTACATCAATTTCTCCTGTAGAAAGAGATCAGCTCAATAAAGTGCATCACCAGTGACTTATAAAGTACTGGTTAAGAATGTGGGTTCTTAGACTACTCGGGCTCAAACTCTGCTGGGTCATCTTCTTTGTGATCTAGGGCAGGTAACTTAACCTCTGTATAGTTTCTTATCTGTGAAGTGGCAATAATATTGTCTCCCTCTTAAGGCTGTCACCATGATTAAAGGAGCTAATGTCTGTGTGATGTGCTTAGAACCATGCCTGGCACATAGGCTCAGGTATTAGTTATTATATTTATCATCATTAAAGCTATAGGATTGTTTGTAATGTAAGAACTCAGGAAAGCCTTCCTTGATAGGAGAATAAGCAAATAAACTATAGCACTTTCACACAGTGGAACTCTTGGCAGGTATTAAAAAGAAGAGCGTAAATCTGTATGTACTGAGATGAAAAGAGCTCTGTGATCGATTGCCAAGTAGGAAGAAACAACACGTGGACAGTGTACACATTATGTGCCCAGTTGTGATGAATTGTATATGCATTTGCATTTCTGAAAGGATAATCCTCATAGGAAAAGAAAGATGGAAGAGGAGAAATCATGAATGGATTTTTCAGAAAGATTTGGGTATTCAGTCATTCAGTCAAATGATATTGAAGGGCTT
>NW_007726590.1:75140-77419 GCF_000696425.1 Galeopterus variegatus | reverse complement strand
CACAGGAAAAGCTATGGGATCCAGAGCTCAGGAGGGTTGTAAGATGTGGAGGAGGATTGGCTCTTTCCTCAGGGTTGGGTCTCCATGAGGCTTCCCGTGACTCAGTGAACATCTCTGTGCTGTGACCCTTCCCTTGCAGAGGCTGTCCTAGCCTTCGGATTCTACTGCGCCTAGCACGGTACCCAAGGCACAGTGGGAACCTCCTGTTAGTGAGTCACCGTCTCCTTTTACTCACCACTGGCACAAGTTAGAGAGAGGCAACTGTGGAGGGAGTTTGTTGAAGGAAACAGGTTGCAGAATTCAATCCCCTAGGAAACACAATGTGCTTCTTATACACAGAAGGAGACAGAGTCTGCTAAGTCTTCATCAGGAATGCCACAGCCAGGGGCTTCACATCACGAGAAGGGCAATGCTAAGCAGCCCGACCTGAGCAAGGTCAAGGTTCACTCATAACACATGCATTTGGATATCTGAGCACCTATTATGTGCCAGGAAGTGTGTTCAGCATGGGGAAAGCATGCTTAGAGTTCCTAGTCTAGCAGGGAATAGAGCCTATTCCCCAGGCAGTCACAGTACTTTAGGACAAGCAGTCTATGGGGTGTACCCCAGCTTTGGCAGCACTTGGTGGACTGGAGAAGTATGTGTGTGGCAAGGGATGTGTTTACTCTCTGCACTTTTAATATACATTAACTTTCAATAAGGCAAACAACAATCTTGGACCTGTGTATCCACACTGTGCCATGTGTTGAGGGACAAACATTTAGAAGACATCACTCCTGCCCTCCGGGGACTTACAGGTCTATCTAAACACTAAAAACACTTACAGAATGACTCAGAGGGTGGGATGAACTCATGAGTTTAAAGAAGGGAGAGATCTGTGTAGACTGGAGTAGATTAAGATGCCTACATGGAGCACTAGAACCTCAACGATGTATAATCCTTGATCCCCTGGTTTTATTGCCAACAGTCTTTTTTCCAGGGGCAATGAAGGATGCTGATCCCACAAATAAAGCTAATGGCTAGTAAGACCCCAACTGTGATTCCAGCAAGGTCACTATCACCAAAGCATCTTTCTCAACTGTTGTCTGCGTCTCTCTGTCCACTTGAAGAATGAAGAGACCAGTCACGCATTAGGTTGGAAGAGCCTAAGTGGACAGGAAGAAGGAAAATAACCACACATGGCTAGGGCACGAAAGTGGGAAAAGTGGGACATTTAGGGGAGGGAAATAGTGAAGAAATATTTCTGATAGAGGTGGAGGGTCCATCTTTAGTTGAATGGAAAAATAAAAACATCCCTGAAGGAGATGGCGTCTGGGGCCTGATGCAGGCACTGTTCCAGTGGGTTCATTTTGCTCACAAACGACAGAGAGCCTGGGGTTTGGGGTGGGCCTTGGCCAGCTGAGCTGAACGGTATTTAACTTAAGCCCTCACGAAGTCAAATACTAAGAGCCTCTAAACTCAGCCTATTAAGACATCATAGGATAGTTGTTGAGCCATCCATAGGATGAGGAAAGTAGGTGACAAAGAGAGCTCAGGTTTATGTAGCCAACCTTTATCCACTCCTGAGCTTCAAACACATCACAGTTCAGCAGCCCTGCCTGCCCTGAGGAAAACCTTGTCCCAGTAAACACTCTCAAAGGGCATCCCAAGCCTGTTGCTGACCAAGTGAATTATGAGAAAACCCAGGTAAAGAGCAGTGTCAGAAGTTCACTGGACTTGATAAGAGGGCCTGTAAAAAGGTAGGCTGGACAGAGTGATAGGTCCCTGTCACCCATGCCAGGATAAGATGGGCTGATGCAAGAGCTTGTGCAAGAGGCCTCCCTGCCTTGTCTCTGCAGAATTAGCCCTCACACTACCCGCTTGACCAATGGTCAGGACTCACCAGACTCAAAGGTCAAATAACAAGCTTTATCACCAACAGTCGCATTTCCAGGGGCAAACTTTCAAGGCCATTGCCTTTTCAGGTAGCACAGCAACAGCTCTACCACTTACCAGATGTGTGGCTGTGGAGACTGTTAGTTAATGTCACTGAGCATCAGTTTTCCTCAACTGTACACAGAAGAGGCAGGTGATAATCCCTACTTGAAAGGTACACTCTGTGTAGAACTTCTGGTACGTCGTTGGGTATATGGGAAGCCCTCCGTAAAGACTAGCTTCCTTGTCCTTCTTCCATTTACCTCAGTTTTCAAGTCCTGGTCAATATTAAATGTTCTATTATGAGACATCCCAAAAGAGAAGAGAAGGTCATGGTCTTTGTATAATAACTGCCCTTCCACTTA
>NW_007726590.1:61808-74919 GCF_000696425.1 Galeopterus variegatus | reverse complement strand
TAATCCCTACTTGAAAGGTCCACTCTGTGTAGAGCTTCTGGTACGTCGTTGGGTATATGGGAAGCCCTCCGTAAAGACTAGCTTCCTTGTCCCTCTTCCATTTACCTCAGTTTTCAAGTCCTGGTCAATATTAAATGTTCTATTACGAGACATCCCAAAAGAGAAGAGAAGGTCATGGTCTTTGTATAATAACTGCCCTTCCACTTACATGCAAAGGTCTCAATGGCTCCTCATTTCTATCTAAACAGAGCACTTGTAGTTGGAGAAGGCATAGTCTTTGACCTAGCCTCCTCCCCCATCTCTTGGCACCCAAATCCTCCCACAAGCCTCTCACAACTCTTAGAAGAGAAAGACCCATGAAGACTGAGAGATCTACCAGCAGCATCCCCAAAGAGGGTTGATACCATGGCCTGTCCACAGCAGCACACGGGCTGTCTGACCTTCCAAACTCCAAAACTCATGTATTAATTCAAACAACATGAATTGGTAACATGGGAAGTGTCAGGCCCTGCACTGGGGAAGAGCTATTGAGAGAGTCCATTTCTGACTTTAGGACGTGCAGTCACATATGGGAGAAACAGAGCTAGACGCATTTACAGCAGGACATGGTGACAACAATGATGCCTGAACTCATGGCTGCTGGGAACACGTCACCCCTGCATGGAGCTGCCAGCACAAGTGTCACCTCCAGCTGCACCCCAGCCCAGGGTCAGTGCATCTGTTGGCCAGGCATAGGAGACAGACAGGAACAGACACTGCATTCCTGGTTTCTAAAAAATTGCCAAATCCTGGTTCCGAAACTTACCTGCCTGGGGGTGGGAGAAGTTTTTTTTAAATTGAGGTGCAGTTCACATAACATAAAATTAACCATTTTGCAGTGAACAGTTCAATGGCATTCAGTACATTCACAGTGTTGTGCGACCACCACCTCTGTCTAGTTCCAAACCATTTTCATTGCCCTGAGAGGAAGCCATGTACCCGTTAAGCAGTCACTCCCCATGCCTTCCTACTCCCCAGCCTTGGCAACCAGCAATCTGCTTCTTATCTCTATGGATTTGAGGTGGGAGGATTTTAAAAAAAGAAAATTTCCCCGTTTCTAATTCTTTGGCCTATTTGCTAAAAGTAGCCTCATCAGACATTGAGGCACAGCTCACCCTCGGAGCTAAGGGAGCCAGAGTCCAAATTTTAGATCTGATCTATTCATAGTTGTCCAGATTCACTATCTCTAAGCCTCAGTTTTCTCATCTATAAAACAAAGTATCTATTTCATAGGATTGTGTTGAATATTGAGATTTAAAAGCCCCATAAGACATTAAGCACGATGCTGTCCCATAGAAAATGTTCAATGAATGGAGCCATAATATTTATAGAAAAATGTCAACCTGAAAATCATGTAATAAATGTGCAAACTCAGTACCTGCCCAGCTAACTATATATGAAAATCTGTTTACAAATTAAATTTTCCAGGAAATCTGAAGGAAAGCTAATCCTTCACGTGAGTGAATGAAGGACAGTTTTTAGCATCAGACTGCCTGAAGCTTCAATCCCAGTGGGACAACTTGCTTGCTTTGTGACCTTGGGAAAGCTGCCTCACCTCTCTGATCCTACTTTCTCAACCCTCAAATGGTGAAACTATCCACCTCAGAAGACTGTCTTAATTAAATATGAGTACCTACTGTGTGCTGGTACTTCAGTGGCTTATCTTCCCTCTCTGCATGCATAGCTCTCTCTCCTTCCTCAACCTCCACTCTCCTGGTAGTACCTATAGCCTCGCTGCATGTTTACTGCTCAGGTGTGCAGTGACACACTGATACTGTGGTCTCTTTGTCCTCAAGAAGTTATAGTAGAAGGCTATTTTTATTAGACCCAGCTAAATGCTTGGCTGAAACATTCTGCTAGGTTTGGACAGTGTTTAAAACAAGTACATTTGAATGCAGCTATCTGGAGTATGCTTGAGTTGAATTTTTCTAGAGTCCTCACCACCAGCATCTTATTACACACCATCTACTTTACTTATCTATATCACTTGCCTGCTCTATAAGCATTTGCATTCAAGACTCTTGTTTTATTTAAGGTTTTGTTCCTTTTATTAAGCCAAACACACAAGTGATGCTTACAAAATTTTATGCTGTGCCTCTTCTGAGACATATTCTGTGTTCATCCCAAATACTTATCAATTGGAGGGACCACCAGAGAGTGATTGCATGCTAGAATATAAAGGGTGGTATTAAGCAAAACCAATTACCCCATTTTTTTTCTTTTTTACTAAATCAGTCTTTTATTTCATTTTTAAGACTGCTTTTGTTATAGAGTATCCATCACCTACAAGTTGGAGCTACAGATTCAATCCTACCTTTCAGACCACCAAAAAAGACTGATACCCACAGAAGGTACCAGGGCCCAACTATGGAGTCCCTTCCCAATGCTCACTCCCCAAAGGTCTTTGAAATGCATCTTAGACTTAACCTGTGGCCCTACCTCTAAAGTAAACCCAGCTTCATTCACAAACCATCCTATCAATCTCTTCCATCAGCTCTTACTGTAGGAGGGAGTCAAAGTCCAACATGAAAAATGAGAGCAAACCAGCTCCCCACCGGAGAGCTATGCCAGATGCTTGGGTCCACAAAATACGTCTCTGTTGTGGTTCACCTCCCCCAAGAGATGCAGGAGAAAGAAATTCTGATCCATGCCCCACATTCCTCCTTCTCCTCGCCCCTCCTGATACACAGGGTGTAAAGTTGTCCCTTAGAGACTGAGGGAGAGAGAGCATGCCAGGCAAATGGGACACAGCAGGCTCTAGATTCTAAGTTGCTTCACTGAGGTTGGGGGTCAGGATGACCCCCCAGCCTCTGTTGCACACTCCCAAGACCCTGGCTGCATAATGTTCCCGTCCCCCAGATGGTCCCCTTACCCTGTGAGGGGGCTGCATTTCTTGGTGCTTCCAGTGAATGGGGCTTCCTGGCTCCGAGTTCTTCCTGGCCCACGAGTCCCTGTTGCTCTTCCCTCAACCCTGGTTCCTCGAGGGACAGGGTGGCTTCAGAGTGTCCATGCAGGCAGCCAGCCCCAGCTCACAGCATCCCCAGCTCTGCCCGCCTCAGAGCTGTCCTGAGCCAGGCCATGGCCGGGCTTTCTAACGTGCTCGGGGACTTCACTTCCTGGTTTTTCTTTCACAACTGAAAGTGGAAGCGTTCTGACCAGGAGAGAAGCGCCAAAGCTACCCTGGCTCGTTTTCAAAGCCTTTAACCCCAGCCCCTAAGGCTGAAACAACAAGCTTGCAGCAACACAATCTACCCTGTCCTTTGTTCAGCTACCTCTAAACCAAGACAGAAAACGAAACTCAAATGACTTGAGGTGCCCCTTCAGACCACGAGTGTCAGAGAAACGGAGGTGACACTGTGTCCTGCTGGATTCGCAGGACAGGAAAGTCCAGCCAGAGGCCACCTCAGCCATCAGATTTGTCTCAGGACCATGTCCTCCTATTTCAGGAACCCCTCTCCCCAATCCCCAGAGCTGCCTGCTCAGTCCCTGAAGCAGATCTGACCGAGCCAACACAGCCAACAAGCAAGTCAGAATGACAGAGACAGCGAGTCATTAAGTTGATGTGGTTCCTTTTCCTCTGATCCATCAGCTCAGCCTTTCGCATCTTACAATTTAAGCTGAGAATGTTTTCTGCTACCTTTCTCACCAGGACCTCCTGGTGAGTAGTTTCCTTTGATTTGCCCAGGGCTATGGCCACAGAGGGGCACTGGAGCTGCCACTCTCAGATTTGGAAGCAGAAGTTACATGTTCTCCAGCCCTTCCCTGCCTCCCTGCCCCAGACACCTCAGAATTAAGCAGCAGCAGCATTTTCTCCAGCCTTGATCCCTGCAAGAAGCCTCCCAGGAATTCAGCATGAGCTGGGCTCTTTTCTAGAGCTAGATTAGGATTTGTTCTGTCTCCAGAGAGGAGGTCCTAAAAGCCTCCAACTAAAAAAGCCAGGGAGAGCTGTGCCACATCTCAGAGAGCATAAGAGCTGGTCCCTGGCCTCACAGGAACTTCCTGTGGACATGGGAGAAGGAGGAAGGATGGGGAGATGAAAAAGGTAGCCCCCTGGCATTCTGTCCTCTGGGGCACCTTGTGGCTGGAGAACTTTGCTTGTGCTTAGATTCAGGAGCTCAGCTCCCCACAAGGCTTCCTCCAGAGCAGAGCAGAGGATGGCAGAATGGGTGTCAGTTTCAGCCATTCTTTTTTTTTTTTTTTGAGTGTGATAATAGTACAATTTATTCAATTATTTGACAATTTCTTTTTTTAAGTACTTCCTTATTAATTCTAATGACTGTGTTGTCAAAATCATAATATTTGAAAACTTGCAGTGGTACGCAAGACTGTGCTAAAGTCGAGGCTTCCTCCAGAGCAGAGCAGAGGATGGCAGAATGGGTGTCAGTTTCAGCCATTCTAACACTGCTGGGCTCTTCATGGGTTCTCTCTCCTTTTATCAAGCAGATAAAGGACTCAGAGCCAGGAGAAGATGAGGCTTTACTTTTTTATTGGTCTCCTCCAGGAGCGAATGCTCAAGTTCAGCAAGGGCAGTTTCAGCCATTCTAACACTGCTGGGCTCTTCATGGGTTCTCTCTCCTTTTATCAAGCAGATAAAGGACTCAGAGTCAGGAGAAGATGAGGCTTTACTTTTTTATTGGTCTCCTCCAGGAGCGAATGCTCAAGTTCAGAAAGGTCTGAGTCATTTTAAAGTCCCATCAGAACTGCACTCCTATCCAATCCCATGTGCACATGAGTGACACCGTCGAGATTTCAGGGAATAACAGAAGGCTATGGCAACACACAAGAATTCTGCATGATGGAGTAGGCTTTAGAGACAAACTGATCAGGACTCAAATCCAAGTCACACCACCTGCTAGCTATGTAGCACAGGCCATGCTGTTCAACAGCCCAGCGACACATTATTCATTTATGAAATGGGAGCGATACCACTCAGCTTATAGGAGGTGGCAGCCAAAGAGGTAACACACATCATGTACCTAGTACAATCCCTAGCACTTAAATAAAATGTCTGCTATGATTCCCCCCACCTCCTTCATTCCAAATGGGAACCTGCCTCGATAGCTGATGAAGGGCTCTTCTAACCATACCAAGACAGAAATTTGTAAATGGAAGATGAAGGAGACCTACATACTGGTTGTGTCTTTAATCTTTAAAGGTTTTAAACCTTTATTGCATTTAGTGAAATTAATATTCTCTTCCAATTATATCCCCTGCTAGCATTGAGACAGCTCAAATGTCTCCACCCCCTTTCCAATTGATTACTTCTTTGTCTCCCACACAAGTCAGCTGAGATTACTACTTAAGCAAATGTTATTTCACACTATAAAAGAGCCTTAGGCTGAGAATAGACACATATCCCACCTTCTTACCTCCAAACCACCCCCTTCCCCACAATCACATAGATATATAAAATACAGAGCAGTAGTAGTATTGCAGCTTACTTCAGAAGAATCCTTTCCCTTCCTGTGTCCAGGAAATGTGCCCCTCACAGCTGGCTGTATTGGTTCAGCACCACACTCAGGCACCCCTGCCCTTTCCACAGCTCCTGGGACTGAGCCAC
The DNA here is from genome assembly GCF_000696425.1 of Galeopterus variegatus. Taxonomy (NCBI): domain Eukaryota; kingdom Metazoa; phylum Chordata; class Mammalia; order Dermoptera; family Cynocephalidae; genus Galeopterus; species Galeopterus variegatus. Next base: position 69,320 of record NW_007726590.1, on the reverse strand, counting down.
ACCTGAAGCCACTGTGTACTGTCATAGGTGGCCAGCAAGCTTGCCTGGAAACTTTAAACCTGTTGCAATAGAGGTTCAAAGGTAGACGTTACCTGTTCAAACACTCGTAGTAACCTCTGACAATGAGAAGTAAAGAATTTGGCAAAAGGTTAAACAGAGATTGTTATGCAATAGGCTTAAGAGGAAAAAAAAAAAAAAAAAGAGAGAAGGCCCTTAGCTTGGAAAGCTAACATTTAACAAGGGAAATCTTTTATAAAGCCTACACCTCAGGGGAAGAGAAGGGGGTAGACATGGCTTTGCATCTGCTTTTTTGGCATAATCTTTGAGACTGAGCTAAGAAGAGGAAAGTCTATATAACAAGAGGAAAAAAAGGTGTTCCTTGAGTTTAAAGTGAGAGAAAAATGAGAAGCCACTCTGACTCAAGCTATAATTTTAAGATTCAGGCTGAGCAGAGGTCTGCATTGAGACCATCCTTCTTCTAGAAGGGGCCAGTGTCCCCTCCAGAATTAGAACATATCCAAGACAACCAAATAAGCCAAATCAATCTAATGTCTAGAGTGTATTCCAAGGGACAAGCCTAAGTGGTTTGTATTCAGAACACAGAACCATGGTCACAGCCTGCAGCACTCATAGGCCAGCAGGGTACTTGCTCTTCTGTCACTGCTCAGCCTATATTCCTTTCTCTTTCCATTTTGAAGTCACTAGTCACCATTCTTGATTCCCAAATCACTAAGACTGCAAGGTATCATTGCTAAACAAAACAACAGATAGCAGTGAAAGAGGCCCTGGGGTCTGTGTGCACTCTCTATTTTACGGGTGAGGCTAATGAGCCCTTTTTGGGTGAAAGAAGTCACCTGCAGTCATACAACCAGTTAGTAGTCAAGCCAGGACCTGACCCAGAGCCACAACCACTACAGTGCCTTTGGCCCTATATGGTACTTCCCTGTTGATCAGTGTACATTTCCCTACCAGTAGACCTCAGATACTTGAATGCGTTCTGTATACTAGGCCTGCAGAAATTCAGAGAAATGCTGCATTAGGTTTCTTCTTACTGTATTTGGTTAGGTGGCCAATGTCAAAAGCAGAAGACAATACCACTTCCTGCTGACATCTCTGTGGAGGAGTGACTAGCACATTAACAGAGAGGTCTTCTTAGACCAGATTCTCATCGAGGTCTTAGATATATTAATTCTTGAAGGCCACTTTTTTGCTACAGAGCCCTAGTCCATCCCCAGTACTTGAAAGAGAAGGGCTTCTAAGAAATGGTGGAAGAAGATACAGTTCAATGGGAACTGGGGGCATGAGTTATCACTTGATTGGACTAAGACCAAGTGGTGTTCATAGGAACCCAATGAATTCTTCTGAAGCCATACTTGCCAAGCCAGTGGTTCCCAAATTTTAGCAAGCATCACAGTCCCCTGGAGGACTTGTTGCAACATAGATTGCTGGGCCCATGCTAGAGATTCTGATTCAGTAGGCCTGGGTTGGGGTTGGGGAATCTGCATTTCTAACAATTCCATTTGATGTGGATGCTGCTGGTCTGGGAACACACTTGGTCCACACTGGGCACATCCTTGCTTCAAGCAGCCACCCTGCCTTTAATGGACCCAACTATTGAAATCTCAGAAGGGATTGTGTTTGGCTATGGTGACCCTGCAGGGAGATGGACAAATTGACACAGGGTGGAACTCACTATGTGCTCTGTGAGAGAAGTGTTACTCGAGATCAGCCAGCAGGCCACGTCCCAGAGCAGTGCTTTGGCAACAGCAGGAAGTATTGCCACTTACTATCCCACTTCTCCTTTATGTAAATGTAAATCAAAGCCACATGATATCACAACTAGATAACCCATGTAGGTGTGAGTGTGGTTATGCAGGGAACATAGCCTGATCGAATGATCTTAACTTTATTTTTGAGGGTACCTGACACCCTGTATTAATCCATTTCTGTTGCTTATAACAGAATACCTGAAACTGGGTAATTTATAAAAAAATAAAATGTATTTCTTATAGTTATGGAGGCTGGGAAGTCCATGGTCCAGGGGAGCATCTGGTCAAGGCCTTCTTCTTGGTGGGAACTCTACAGAGTCCCGTAGTGACCAGGATATAACATGCAACAATGGTAAGAGCTAGAGAGAGCTAACCTTCTTACTTGTTCTCTTTACAAAGCCATCAGAACTACGCCCATGACAACCATTACTCCATGAATGAATCAATACATTTATGAGGGCACAGTCCTCAAGATCCAATCACCTCTTAGAGGTCCTACTTTCCACTACCATTTTGGGGGTTAAGTTTCAACACAAGCTTGCGGGGACGTTCAAGCCACAGCATTCCACCCCTGTGCCCCCAAGGCTCTTGTCCATCTCACATGCAAATACATTCACTTCATTCTCATAGCCCCAAAGTCTTAACTTATTTCAGTACCAAATCAAAAAGGTCCAAATTCCCATCTGCAAAATTAAAACAAGTTATCTACTTCCAAGATACAGTGGTGGGACAAGCATAGGGTACATATTCCCATTCAAAAAGGGAGAAGTAGGCCAGAAGAAAGGGGTAACAAGTTCTAAGCAAGCCTGAAACCCAGCAGGGCAGGCATTATATCTTAAAGCTGGAGAATAATCTCCCTTGACTCTGTGTCCAGCATCTTCTGCACACTGGTGGGGGGTTGGGCCTCCAAGTCCTCAGGCAGCTCCACTCCTATGGCTTTCCTGGGCTCACCCCATGCTTCACTTCTTCCAGGCTGGTGTTGCATACTAGCTCTACAATTCTGGAGTCTCAGTAGTGGTCCCTCTCCTGTGGCTCCACCAGACATGGCCCTGTTGGGGGTTCTCTTGTGCAACTCCAACCCCACATTTCTTAGGCATTGCTCTAGTAAAGGCTCTCTGTGGTGACTCTGCCCCTGCAACAGATCTGTTTCTGGGTCCCCAGGCTTTTCTAAACATCCTTTGAAAATGAGGTGGGGGCTGCCATACCTCCACAGCTCTTGCATTCTGTGAGCCTGCATATTTAACAGCATGTGAACACCACTAAGGTTTCTGGCTTGTACCTTCCAAAGCAGCTGGTCCAGCAGCACCTGGAGCCATTGCAGCTGGAGCCAGGGTGTAGGGAGCAGGATCCTGAGGTGGCACTGGGCAGTAAGCCCATGGAAGATGCCCCAAGACTATTCCCTGAAACCATTTTGTCTTCTTACACCTCTGGGTCTATGATGGTAGGTAGAAGATCTCTGAGATACCTTTGGGGTCTTTTTTCCATTCTCTTGATGATTCTTGTCTTCTGTTCTGATCTCCTTAGCAAACTGTCACTGGGCTACATACACCCTTGGTTTCTTCCTTCAAACACACTTCTTCATTCTTTATGTGGCCAGGCTGAGAGTTTATCAATTTTTTGCTCTGCTTCCCTTTTATTTATAAATTCTGCCTTTACATCATGCCTGTGCTTCCATAACCCAACATAAGCTGTGAAAAGTAGCCACTCAGCTACCTGAATGCTTTGTGGCTTAGAAATTTCTTCTACCAGACACTCTTGTTCAACACTTTAAAGTTCCACATTCCATAAAGCTCTTGGGCATGAATACAATGTAGCCGAATTCTTTGCAACTCCATAACAAGGGTGACTTTTGCTCTAATTTCCAATAAGCTCTTCCTCAATTTATCTGAGACCTCCTCAGAATGGCCTTTACAGTCCATATTTCTATCAGCATTCTGGTTATCACCACTTCCAGGCTCTAAGAGGTTCCAAACTTTTCCTAGGCTTTTTGTCTTCTAAGTCCAGTGCCCTAGCAGGCTACACCATCTCTTGATAAACTATTGTTTCCTGTAGCATCTCTCTTTAAAAATATGTGTTAGATAAGGCTTTTTTACAACACTCTGTGTTCTCCCCTCCTCTGCCACAGCCATATGCATTCAGAATCCAACAAAAAAATTCCCTTTAGATTTGGGCCTCCTGAAGCCCCTAAAAGGTGAAAATCTTCATTTTTTAGGCCTCCCATAGGTGAGGTGCCTGAGGTGTAGGGAGTCTGACCAATAGCCACAATTCTGACATACTCACACACATGCTACTCTTTTAGGTTTGTATATACTCCGTCTCAATCCTAGGGACAAAGGAATGACACATTTAATATCAGCTGTTATAGAATACCAGAGGCTAATGTTCCAGAGTTTTATAACACAGTCTGAAAACAGCCAAGATCCCTTGTATGATAGAGGCTGGCAGCTCTTCAGAAGAAGAATCCAGGTTTTCCCCATGTTTTTGAAAGTAGGGAAAAATAGAGAATATAAGCAGGCCAACCTTACATAGCCTCGCTGTGCATTGATATAGCTTCTCCCAGTTAATGAAACCCTTCCAAGCTGCCTCTTAACAAATGTGTAAGGTATAAGTGGGAACAGTACCTTCAGTATTCAAACCTTCAGTGACTTCTGGGAGCCAGGAACTGAGATAAGCACGTTGACCCTCACAACAAACTTGGAAGGTAGTAATGATCTGTACAGATGAGAAAATAGAAGCTCAGAGAAGTTACGTCACCTTCCTGAGATTCTAAGAGTTTGGTAATGGGATGATAATGGGGGTGGTGCAGTCAAGCATTATTTTCTAACAATTCCATGCTATTTTGCAAAGCCAAGTGATTTGCAGCTTGTCCCTAAAAAACAGCCCTTCTTTAGGAAGCACAGTTGGTTGCAAAGCAGATTTTAGAGTAGCTTGAGGGGATAAGTCAGGCAGTGCACCTCATGTTATTTGAAGGTCAGGGGATATTTCCAGATTCCAGATACCACTGAAACCACTGAACCTAACAAAGTCCTTTTTTTTTTTTCCTTTTTGTCTTTTTTCGTGTCCGGCAACAGATCGCAACCCTCAGTGTCGCGCCCGTACCGGACCGGGACCAGCAACGGGATCGCAACCCTCGGTGTTGCTCCCACACCTCGCTCAGCCAGTGAGCGGGAACCGGTCTGTATGTGGGATCCGAACCCTCGGCGGGAGCACCACCACGCTCCCAAGCGGCGCACTGTAGCAGTGCGCCACCGGGCCAGCCCTAACAAAGTCCTTCTAAAGGAAAGTGGATTTTCTCCTTTTAATAAAACCTCTGCCCTTAGAATCTAGAAGATTCATCTTAAACCTTTGGATCCTTTGTTTTAGAATATTTCATTGGATTCAGAATATGAAACAGCCACAAAATAATGCTTACCATAGTTATTTTGGGTGAGGGCAGAGAAGAAATGTGGGGATGAGGAGAAAAGGGGAAAGTGTAAGATGTCTGCAGCAGGGACATGGGGGGCATGGGGGGATGCTTATTTAGGAAGGATCTTAGGCTGTTTTGGACACTAATTCAAGTCTTTAGAAGTCAGACCACATAACCCAAGAGGAAAGACAAGCAGAGTCCTGGAGCTATAGGCTGGATCTATTCATATTAACTTACCAATGACGAATCAGAAAGAAAAGAAGCGAGATGTCCCTCCCCAGAGTCAGCTGAACAGCAGGGCAGAAGTTGCAATGACACGAAGTGGGCAAATGTGAAGCTGTGATGGACTGACCTTTAGCTTCCTACATGGCAGAGCTGACTGACTTTGAAGTTTATCCTTCTAGTGAGATATGAAAAAGAAGGGGTGAAGTTCCATAAACTCTCTCTTCACAAGTGTACTGTAATTGGCCATCAGAATTCCATACCCATCTTTCCCCTGGTTATCTGATATTTCAATATGCTAATGGTGCTCAAAGTACAGCTTACAGAGCAGCAATCTAAGGTTCTCATGCCAGATCCTCTCTGCAGGCCCTCTAGATGGTCGTGATGGCACTTACCACATGGCAGCAGCACTGTGCTGTGAGCTTTGACTGTGACATATCATTTAATCTCACTGCAACCCCATGAACATATTACCATTATGGAGCAGGAGAGGAAAGGCTAAGAAAGGCCAGGTAAACTTCCCAAGGCACATGGCAACAGTTGGCAGAGTCTCAGAGCCAGATTTTGAGTTCAGGTGGCCTCAAGTCCAGAGTCTAGGTGCATATCCATGATTGAGTACCATCCATGTCATGCCCCCTTATAATTTTATGGGTTTGTACAGCATTTTCCTTGGGAATTTTCACTGGCCTCTCAAAGAAAATTAAGAACCATTGCCCAAGAGGAAGCAGGACCCCAACACCAGTCACATGGACCTGATGCCAAGGGAGAAGGAACAGCTGTCTCCCACCCTCCACCCTCCACCCCCAGAAGAGCTTCCCATCTGCCTGGACGTCCTTCCTGTCACTGAGCTCATTTCCCACATAAAGCCTCGCCTCACATAGCCGGAGGGACTGATGCATCACACATTCCAGCTGTGTGTCCCCCCTGCCAGCTCTTCCTGCTTAACTGTCTGCTACACCATGAGTGCCCACAGCTCCATTCTGAGCTGCGTTGTCCATCCTGTGCCATGGGGGCTTCACAGAGCACAAGGGAGAAGCTGACTCCATAGCTCTGTCTGTAGCAGCTCATTTCCCTCCACTTCAGTCCCTGACAGCAAAAGCTTGGGTGCGCATGCTCTCGAGGCAACTTGCTCCTTCCATGCAGGAAGGACGCGTTACTCAAGCCTGAGCACTTGGTTGATAAGAATGGTGTTTTCCCAGATTGCAATAAAAAGCTTCCTCAAACTCCAGGTACCCCCCTTCCTCAAACCACACATACAGAGCGAGTTGCCTTGTAGTGTTAGATCTGAGCTTCCTAACTGGTGAGCCACGGTGCAAGGATGGGCTCTGTCCCCTCAGCACTCAGGTGGCTGGGTGTGCTCATGGACAGCCTCATTGGGGGTTTCAGTGTACCTTCAAAATATTATTCTCAGTGTGATGACGTAGGCAACTTGCTCCTTTATCAGCAAGAGCTTCCAAAAAGCATTTGAGAGTCAGATGGAAAGTGTGAAGGTCCCTGAGAGAGGTGCCAAGCGTAAATGACCAGAATCTTCAACAACCGCATAGGAAATATCACTATCTCTCAGGGAGTTAGAAGAGTAGCTCAGAGTGAAGATTTAGACCTGCACTGTCCAATACCGTAACCACTACCCACATGTAGTCACTGAGCACTTGAAATGAGGCAAGTCTGATCGAGATACGTTTAAGTACAAAATACACACCAAATTTTGGAGACTTTGAAGAAAATAACATAAAATCTCAATTTAAAAATGTTGATTACATGTTGAAATGATAATGTTGAGGATATACTAGAAAAGTAATCTTACCTACTCCTTTTACTTTTTTAAATGTGCCTGCTACAAAATTTTAAATGATGTACAAGACTCAAACTATATTTTTTGGACTGTGCTAATTTAGAAATCAAAGGTACTTTGGGGGCTGGCCCGGTGGCGCACTGCTACAGTGCGCCACTTGGGAGCACGGCGGCGCTCCCACTGAGGGTTCGGATCCCACATACAGACCGGTTCCTGCTCACTGGCTGAGCGAGGTGCAGGCGCAACACCAAGGGTTGTGATCCTGTTGCCGGTCCTGGCCAGGTATGGGCGCGACACTGAGGGTTGCGATCCGTTGCCGGACA
>NW_007726590.1:42882-61467 GCF_000696425.1 Galeopterus variegatus | reverse complement strand
TTACCTACTCCTTTTACTTTTTAAAATGTGCCTGCTACAAAATTTTAAATGATGTACAAGACTCAAACTATATTTTTTGGACTGTGCTAATTTAGAAATCAAAGGTACTTTGGGGGCTGGCCCGGTGGCGCACTGCTACAGTGCGCCACTTGGGAGCACGGCGGCGCTCCCACTGAGGGTTCGGATCCCACATACAGACCGGTTCCTGCTCACTGGCTGAGCGAGGTGCAGGCGCAACACCAAGGGTTGTGATCCTGTTGCCGGTCCCGGCCAGGTATGGGCGCGACACTGAGGGTTGCGATCCGTTGCCGGACACGAAAAAAAAAAAAAGGTACTTTGAATTAATGCCTATAGAAAATCAGCAAAAGGTGGTATTAGCCTGTGGCAGCAGCAAACATATTGTAACTGCCCCAGTGGAACTTTTTTTTTTCTTTCCAATGACCAGCAGAGCTTCATCATTCCATTTAATGCTCGAAAGGTATATATGAGCATGTATATGCAGGTATACATTAAAGCCGTAAATCTAGACATCTTCAGAAGCTTGTAACAGTGATGTCTTTTACCTGTTCCTCTGGTTTCTGCAGCAGCAGCAATTTGTTCCTTGGTATTAACATAGCAACCATCCAACAACAATCTATGATCTTCCTAGCTGAAGCAATAGTCCCTTATTATAAAACTTCTACCACCTACTGTTGTTGCATGCCAGGCAGCATGCTCTGTGCTCTACATCTATTCCTTCATTTAATCCTCACATAGCATCATCAGGGTAATTACAAATGAGGAAATTGCGGTTCGGACAATAAATAACTTGTCCAAGCCATCTTAAGTCTCATTCCAAAACCTGTGTTCCCAACCATTCTGCCACACTGCCTCCTACAGGAAGGTGGCAGTGAGAAGCTGTGTTTCCCAGGCCATGAATAGGAGCATCAGTACTTGGTGGGGATGTCAATACCTCCCATGTCCCCAAGGCTTTGAGGATGTCATCCTCTGCTTTGCAACCTTTGTTCCTTGGGCTCCCCGCATGGGGAGAGCCGCACTGAGTGCCTGGCTATGAGCAGGCTGGGAGTTTTTTAACACGAATAGACAGGAAATGCCAGGAAGTGGGAGGGCTTCTGATCTCCCCACACAAGAAGCTTAAGAGGGTGGAGGAGTCAGAAGGGACATCCTGCCTTACTTTAGTTGGTTAGCCACTAGAGAAGCTGCCAGGTGGCAAACCTAATGCCACCCAGGTCACTGATTCGCACAGATGGAGAAACATGTTCTTAGGAGTCAAAAGTGTGTCCTCACCAGAGAAATATGTATTAGAACACGTTCTTTATTTGCTCAGTGTTTGAGACACTGTGACAACAAAGATGTTCTTGGAAAACCTAAACTTTTATGGAAACTGGCTTGGAAATTGATTATATCACTGTAAACCATAAAGTATCTCGCAACTCTGAGTACCCAGAGCAGGCAGCTCCCTTTCCCCCCATGACCTTCTGAAAGTTTTTGCTCTTTGTGCTAAGGTTTAATGGGGGTGGGGGTGGGAGTAAGGGTGGCGGTGAGTGGGGTGGGGAGCAGTAATCCGAGAGGCAGGGTCGAAGACTACAGAATAACTATTCAGATATAAAAAATCTGGCATTCAGGCCAGACCCACCTGCTAAACTTCAGATTGTGAAGGAGAAAACTTGAGTGTTGAAAGTATTAACTGGAAGCCCCAGATTTTCAAAAGCAACTGTCCAGGTATCAAAGACTCATTCCTTGTGGAAAAAGGTGTGAGAAAGAGTCTCTTTCAGCAGCAAAGGATAAATATCAGAGGGTCGAAGTACACAGGATGCAGGCAGAACCCACATGAGGGAGGCATTCTCTTTCCCTTGCACAAACCTCTTCAGAAACAAGACCGCAGTGTTGTCATCATTCAGGTAAGGGCCATGCCTCACGCTCAGCCTTCTAGGAGCAGTGCGCATGGGGTTACCTGAAGGAGTGGCTTTGAGACCCTTAGGTTTGCAGATCTAAGACACACGATCTCTCAGTTCAATTTCACTCCACTNATCTATTCCTTCATTTAATCCTCACATAGCATCATCAGGGTAATTACAAATGAGGAAATTGGGGTTCGGACAATAAATAACTTGTCCAAGCCATCTTAAGTCTCATTCCAAAACCTGTGTTCCCAACCATTCTGCCACACTGCCTCCTACAGGAAGGTGGCAGTGAGAAGCTGTGTTTCCCAGGCCATGAATAGGAGCATCAGTACTTGGTGGGGATGTCAATACCTCCCATGTCCCCAAGGCTTTGAGGATGTCATCCTCTGCTTTGCAACCTTTGTTCCTTGGGCTCCCCGCGTGGGGAGAGCCGCACTGAGTGCCTGGCTATGAGCAGGCTGGGAGTTTTTTAACACGAATAGACAGGAAATGCCAGGAAGTGGGAGGGCTTCTGATCTCCCCACACAAGAAGCTTAAGAGGGTGGAGGAGTCAGAAGGGACATCCTGCCTTACTTTAGTTGGTTAGCCACTAGAGAAGCTGCCAGGTGGCAAACCTAATGCCACCCAGGTCACTGATTCGCACAGATGGAGAAACATGTTCTTAGGAGTCAAAAGTGTGTCCTCACCAGAGAAATATGTATTAGAACACGTTCTTTATTTGCTCAGTGTTTGAGACACTGTGACAACAAAGATGTTCTTGGAAAACCTAAACTTTTATGGAAACTGGCTTGGAAATTGATTATATCACTGTAAACCATAAAGTATCTCGCAACTCTGAGTACCCAGAGCAGGCAGCTCCCTTTCCCCCCATGACCTTCTGAAAGTTTTTGCTCTTTGTGCTAAGGTTTAATGGGGGTGGGGGTGGGAGTAAGGGTGGCGGTGAGTGGGGTGGGGAGCAGTAATCCGAGAGGCAGGGTCGAAGACTACAGAATAACTATTCAGATATAAAAAATCTGGCATTCAGGCCAGACCCACCTGCTAAACTTCAGATTGTGAAGGAGAAAACTTGAGTGTTGAAAGTATTAACTGGAAGCCCCAGATTTTCAAAAGCAACTGTCCAGGTATCAAAGACTCATTCCTTGTGGAAAAAGGTGTGAGAAAGAGTCTCTTTCAGCAGCAAAGGATAAATATCAGAGGGTCGAAGAACACAGGACGCAGGCAGAACCCACATGAGGGAGGCATTCTCTTTCCCTTGCACAAACCTCTTCAGAAACAAGACCGTTGGAAAAAGGTGTGAGAAAGAGTCTCTTTCAGCAGCAAAGGATAAATATCAGAGGGTCGAAGTACACAGGATGCAGGCAGAACCCACATGAGGGAGGCATTCTCTTTCCCTTGCACAAACCTCTTCAGAAACAAGACCGTAGTGTTGTCATCATTCAGGTAAGGGCCATGCCTCACGCTCAGCCTTCTAGGAGCAGTGCGCATGGGGTTACCTGAAGGAGTGGCTTTGAGACCCTTAGGTTTGCAGATCTAAGACACACGATCTCTCAGTTCAATTTCACTCCACTTTCCGTTGGCTCCTCAAACCTTTGCTTAGGAGAAGCTCCATCTTCAGAAACAGCATCACTTAGTATTTGCAAGCACTGAGAGCACAACAGTGAAGCCTGGAGTTCACACCCTAACAGGTAATAGCTACTTCTACTTGCTCTTATTTCGGGATGGTTAGTCCAAGCTGTGCTATACCTTCAGGAATGTTTCAATTAGGAACCTGTAACCAGATCAGAAAAGAAACTCGCCACCATCACCCAGAATGCCACCCAGGAGGACACGGTTAGTCAGAAATCCACAAGAGTTCTAGGATTTTAGGGCATGAAGCTGGGAAGGTCAGAAGTCTCTGCCCTCTGCCGTCTCCCCACTTCCTAGATAAGGAAGCTGAGGCGCAGGTACAGTCTTGTGGACGTGCAGAGTGGGAGGAGCTCCCTTGGCCTCCCACTCAAGGCAACTGCAGGCTCACCTCATTGTATTCCAAGTGGGCCAAACACCTTTTTCTACCTCTCACCTTCTGCCTGCAGGGCAAGTTAGAACCCACACAATTCAAACCTTCACTTTTCCCCTGAATTTGATCAGGCCACTGATTTACAAATTGAAGGGAGGCAGGGATCATGCAGTAGGAAGGCAGGTCAGCTAGAAACATGCTGGAGATTTTACTAAAACCCCACCATCCTGGGTACAGTGAATCTTATCTGATTCTGGATGCTGAACAGCTGGGCCTGTATCTGATTTATGGCCTAGGCTGGTCAGCATTGAGGACACCATAAATCAGGCTGAAAGAACCCTTCCTCTGTAATCGTCTCTTCGGGAAACAGAGACAGGATAAAGTAGCTAGGAATCAAAGTGCTAACCCCCCTGCTGTAGGGAGTCATGCTCTGAAGGTCTGCTGGCCAAGCACAGACTACTTTTGTTCCAAAGCATCGCTGGATGAAACAGTGTGGCCTCCCATCAGCTACAGTGGTACTGGTGACTTCTAGGCATGAAAATCTCCTAGAAGGGAGGAGAGCTGGAGAAGCAAACTGAGAACAGTGTGTCCTCTCCAGCAGCCACAGTCCCTACAAACCACTAACCTGGTTTTAACCTCAGGCCTTTTTGCTAGTTGATCAAGCACATCACACAAATTGGTCCTGTAACTATGGCAACGGTTTTCCAGCTGACGATGGCCAGTACCTGGACCACTGCATCTCTGTCTCTTCCCCTCCAAGGGCAATGGGGAAATACAAAGGGCTGAGCTCAGCAGAGAATAATTAGGGCCCAGTGTGGGTTGCTCCTCGCTTGAGGGATTAAGGCAGCACGAGTTTAACCTCCTGTGCTTTCATTCCACAAGTACCAGTCCGTAGGCTTTGTTTTAAATTAAAATGTCCACTTTTCTTTCTTATTGCAAAGACGTTAAGACAAAAAATATAAAAATTAAGATCAGCAAAGCAAGGACAAAACCACCCATGATTCCCAACACCCAGAGAGAGCCACCGTTAGTGGTTTGGTGAATGTAATCTTTTCTATGCAACTTTGTATGCTTTTTAAAAAACAGCTAAAATGGAATACTATACACATTGTTTTATAGCATGCTTCTTCACTTAACAATACACTGTGGCTATCTTTCTGAGTCAGTAAATTTACATCTAAAGTATCATTTTTAATGACAGCACAGACTCAGTCATGTGGACTCACTATATGCTATTAATCCAGGCCCTTACTGTTTGATGCGAAGGTCATGTCTAATTTTTGACTGTTAGAAATAACACTGTGCTTAAATCTGATCATATGATTTTATTTCTTTAGGATAAATGCTGAAAATTGGAATTTCTGAATCAAAGATACATGTATTTTAAAGGTTTGGATTCATACTGAAAAACTGCTATTAATTAACATTCCTACCAGCAATATATGTCTGTTTCTTAAACTCTTACCAACTCTGAACATCATCGACATTTTCTTCTGGTCTTGGAAATGCTGAATTGTAAGCTCCTAAGAATACAAAATATGTATACTTATTATGATTCATAGTAATTTGTGTGCGTAAAGGCCCAACACTGTGCTAGCTCTGAGGACTGAAAGAGACATACATATAGTCACTTGGCCCGAATATTCTCAGGACGAATGCAATCTGTAAACACAAAGAATTGAAAATTGTCTAGAGTGGGAGTACAAATAAAAGAAGTTTGTATATGGGAGAGGGGGCACAGAGTGCATAATAAAATAATGTTTCTAGCACTCTAGTTTTGAGATCATGATTCGTGTAATGACACACCCATCGCCAGCACTCCTTTCCTGAGTTCCTACGGCACGTGTGGTGCTATGCTAATTATGTAATCTCACAGTATCCTTACAACATCCTTCAGAGAGGGGCGTTATTAATGCTCATTTTGAAATTGAGAAAGCTGAGGTACAGATTTAGCTGACTGTGCAAGGCCAAATACGTCTGGGAAGCATCTGAGCCTAAAAGATCCATGGAATTCTGCCCATGATTAGAGTGAGGGAGTCTTTGAACTCATGATTTTGCAAATTGACTCTAAGCTGTCCTGGCAGAGCAGAGAGGACAAAAAAATCTCAGTGAAGGAGCAGTTATGGTGAATTTGGTTTGGAGAAAAGCAACCCCCACAATCCACAGGTTTAGAAATGACCCTCTGAGATAGGGAAGAGCTAAGGCTCATTAATCCCATTCTGGGGGCTTGTTACTGAGGGAAAAGTAGAGGACTGGCTATTCTTTCCCTCCTCTCCCTTCAGATTGCCAGGGTTTCTCAAACCTCGGTGTACTTAGGGATATATAAGTAACAGTGAAATGCATATTCCCAGAGCAACCCCAAGACGTTCCAGTTCAGAGAGCCCTGGAATCTATATTTCTAACCATCAGAAGATACTGATGTAGGTGGTTGTTAGACCAGAGAATCATACAAGTTCTACTGTACTAATGATATAATCCTGAAATGAATGTGAAACAGCAGCCCCTTCCCTTCTAGAGTAATCCAAAAGAAAGCCCATGGTTGGTGAGAATTCAACCCTTTATACTGATATGGATTTCCTTGGCTAATGGCTGGGCTGTCTTCCTGGGCATGGCAATGGCCTCTCAAGTACCCTGCCATCCCTGTGATATTTTGGTCAAAAAAGAACTGCTCCCAGCTCCTTGCCCTGACCTGTGTAGAGGGAGGGTTACCATTCATCCATCAGTAACCAATCTGTGGTCAGGGTCAGGGATACAGACTATACCAGGTTGTCAGTAAACCTTTTCATAGCCATTAGCTCACTTATTCTAGAAAAATATCCTATAGGATGGGTTTATCAGGTGATAATGATTATCATTATTACTGTAATCAAAATCATCAATCATCACTATCATCATCATCGCCATTATCAAATCTAACACTGATGAAATGGCACTCCTTGCCCAGGCATTGTGCCAAGGACTAGACTCATATGACAGCTTTTAATCCTCGCCATATCACTTTGGGGGAACACCCCATACAGTTTTGCTCTCATTTTACAGATCAGGAGATGAAGGCATAGAGAGAGGAAGTAATATGTCCTGGGTCACACAACTAACATTCGATGGAGTCAGAATTCCAGCCTAGGCCATCTGACTGCATTTGAGTGGTTCCCATGATTCTTATCTTACTGGCAGAGAGGGACAGAGAGGTCACATGAATTGCCCAGGAACATGAAGTTTGTCAGTGGTGTCACTGGATCAATAACCAGGGCCTTACTGACTCCCTGTCCCAGCCTCTTTCTGCAAGACTGCTCCCTCTAGATCATGTTAGGACAGACTCTGAAAATGGAGGGTTTTGGTTAATTAATGGCACTGAGTAGAAAGCAAGGTGTGGTCCTCAGTGAACTCTTCACTGTCATATAAATTCTTGGCATAAGTGGTCAGGAGGCTGAGCCTCTCAGAGCTCTGCAGTGATACAGGTGTTAGATGCCATCCATGGCTCCCAGGATGGCTCCTGAGGCCCCACTTGAATCTGTTCTCTGGGGATTAAGTGCCATGCTGATCAACCAACACTAGTTCTGAAGCTCTTTGCCAGCATGCTGGTGACTTCACTTGAGGCTGCTAAACTCACTGTGGGATTCCAGCCCCCTTGGAATATCTCCCATACAGTGCCATGCTGATCAACCAACACTAGTTCTGAAGCTCTTTGCCAGCATGCTGGTGACTTCAGTTGAGGCTGCTAAACTCACTGTGGGATTCCAGCCCCCTTGGAATATCTCCCATAAATTCAGTGTGCAAGGGCTGGGTGCAGGCCTCTAGACTGCCATAGACAAGGTCAACTCAGAGCCAGTGGACCTCAGAAACTTCAGTTGGGAGTTCACTTACACCAACTCAGACTGCAGCACCCAGGAGTCTCTTGCTATTTTCATCAACCAGGTTCAGAAAGAACAGATTTCTACCCTGTTTGGACCAGCATGCCCAGAAGCAGCAGAGGTAGTGTATATAGCTATCTGGAAACTTTCACTGAACTTCCACTGGAAGAAGTGGTCTTAAGGATGATGGTACAGATTTGAATAATCTCTCGGAAAGGATCACATTATTATAATAATATCCATATAAGTCTTGGGTACTATTTTTTTGAGATGTAATTAGAACATGTAATTGGACCAGTTAACATTCTATTTAAAGAAAGCCTTTTAGATGGATAATTGTTGGTTCACTAACCCTCTTCCTCCTCTTGTTGATTTCTGAACTTGATGCTGTTGTATATAGACTTATTTTTCACTCTTGTGCTGTCAGCCACATGGCTCAGAAAAATTAAAAATCCCAAATGCTTGGTTTTAAATAGAAGAGTATCAATTGTTTCAGTAGATTTCCCTTTGGTGTGTATTATAAATTATTCAGTGATGGTTAACGTAAATGGGAAAGAATAAAGTATGACAGATTGCATTAAGCTAGAGCAAGAAAATGAGGGAAATAAATGGCTAGCATTTGTTTGGTTACTGGAATTAGCTTTGTTGATGTCAATGGGCGTCATGTAAGCTAAGAGGTTTGGTGCAAAGTCTGAGTAGGAACGAGCATCACGGGTCTCACTCAGAAAAACTGCAGAACTATTATGAGCTGGTGCTATAGAATTAAGTTCGTTTTTGAATTTAAATCTTGGTCTCTCCTGGAAGTCCCTATTGGACATATTTCAAGCTGTGCAAAGCCTGCCCATTCTTCAAAGTCAACTTCAAATGCTGTGGAACCTTCCTTCATCCCTCCAGCCTCAACTTCCATATCCCTAATTCCCCAATTGGAAGGAATTTCTTACTTTGCCTATAAATCTATTATCTATAAACCTTGAAGGGTATATTTAACTCTAAAACTACTATTTTTCTATATCTTAGTTCCTATAATAGACTGTAAGCTCTTTTTAGAGCAAGGTCTCTAGAGTTCCTTCTAAATAGTGAGCTCCTAATAAAAAATGGATGAGAAATGAATAAGGAACAAATAAGAAAGACAGAGGGAATGAGCAGCTATGAGTGTGGGCTCTGAAACCATATTGCCTGAGTTCCTGTCCTGCTCCACTCTTTGCTAATGATGTAACTTAAATTTCTGTGTCTTCACATTTTCACTTTAAAATGGGGGTAATGCTAATACCGACCACATAGAAATGCTGTAAAAGTTGAAATGATCTACACAAGCTCTTAGCAGAGTGCTTAGCACATAGTAAATACTCAATAAATGCTCGCTTTTGCTATCCTTGTCCTCAGAGGTCTTGCATCTGCAAGTTGGATCCAAGAGATTATCATCATTATTCCAAAAGAGAAGATTCAGTATGACCCATAGATTCACCAAATCTGAGGTTTATTTAGCTACCTTCCCAAGGGGTTTGAATGTAGCATAAACTCAGTCATGGAAAGACATCTTTTTGGTTACTTTCAAGGTTGTTGGTTTGCTGGCCTCTGAGTGGAACATCCCTATGTGTGACTTTGTTGGACAAATGGCAAAACTGGAGATCAGCTTCTTGTTTGACACCTGTGTGAGACTTGTGCCACCCAAGCAGGAAATTGGTGATGTGCTCCAGCAAACTGTCCAATACCTGGGCTGGAAACACATTGCGATGTTTGGAGGCTACTCTGGGGCTTCCTTTTGGGATGGAGTGGATGAGTTGTGGAGGGTTGTAGACAATGAACTCATATCCCACTTCACCATCACTGCCAGCATGAGGTATGATAAACAATTTATAAGTTTTAAATTGCATGTTATTCTGAGTAGTGTGATAAAATGTCATACAATCCCACTTGGTCCCACCTGGGATGTGCATCATCCTTTGTCCAGCGTATCCACCCTGTAGAAGCTCCCAGCCTGTTAGTCATTTAGTAGCCGTCTTGGTTATCAGATAGACTGTCCCAGTACCTCAGAGCTTGTGTTCAAGTGACCCTTATTTTACTTAATAATGGCCCCAGGGCACAGGAGTGCTGGCAATTTGAATATACCAAAGAGAAGCTCTAAAGTGTTTCCTTGAAGTGAAAATGTGGAAGTTCTCCACTTAATAAGGAAACCAAGTAAATTGCATGCTGAGGTTGCTAAGGTCTATGACAAGAACAAATCTTCTATCCTGCCAGAGTAACTGCAAAGGTTATGGCCACAGTGTGATAAATGTTCAGTTAAAATGGAAAAGGCGTTACATTTGCGGGTGGAAGATGTGAACAGAAACGTGCTCTGATGGAGTTTGGATGTGTTGACCCCTCCAAAACTCATATGGAGACTTGAGACCACACAACTAGTTTGTAGGTGAGCTAGTACTCAGACCCAGGTGGGCTGGCCTCCGTGTCTGTGCGTGTAACCACCACATTACACTAGCAGGCATCCAAAACAGCCACTTGCCTTTAGCTAGGGACACAGTGTACAATTTTTTCAGCAGTTTTATCTTTCTAAAGTGAGCTTGTTTTATATGACCATAAGAAGCTGAAACGGGGCAAAGGGAGTAAAGGAAGACATAAAACAGTGTCCCATATTTTTCTTTCTTTATCATGAAGTACTCTGGATCACCAAAAGCATCTCAGATTTCTCTGGGTGACCAGCTGGAATTGTAAATGCATGCCAGACTTTCCAGAGCATTCTCCTACCTTCCCTTTCCATTGCTACCCATCTCCTTTTTCTTCACTTTTCCCCTGGCCTCTGCCTTCAGGCATTTGAGGAGAGGAGAGGATGGGCCAAGGCTCAGTATTGGAAGGGAAGCCCTTCTAATCTCCATATTGCTTTCTCTCCAGACCCTGATGATCCGATTCCAATCGGTTTGTAGTGGCAGAAAGAATACAGAACTAAAAATATACCGCACGATGTCCATGCAATTGAATCCATGCTGCTTCTAAAGAGAATAACCTAAATCCATTCTGTAAGTGTTCCCAGTATAAGTTTAGGTAGAAAACAATCAAGCTGCAGAACAACAGTATAGTGTTACACCATTTTTGCAAAACACACACACGCACATGCACATGCTCACGCCCCTCTGGATGTACCTATACTGTTGGGATACCTCTCAGAGTGGGATGGGAAGGACCAGTAGGGAAACTGGGGAGGATGCTACTGTCTTGCATATATATGTGTATACACACACACACACACATGTGCATACACACACACACACACACATGCATACACACACACACACACACATGCACACACACAAGTGGGTATATCCTATTCTTAATAGTAATACTACATATAATAATGATGCCAACAAAACACTTAAGCCACAGACTGAGAACTGAGAATCAGCAGTCCTCAGCTTTTCAAGTTTTTTGCACTCATTGATAGAAGATAAGCTTCCTGCATCTTAGCTGCTTGATGCGCCCGGCACTTTTATTTTTTGTTTATTTATCTTTGGCTTCCTTCCCACTGTTTATATGCTAGCTAGAAAATGTGGACCTTGTCCTGCAGGCCTTCTGGAATCACTGCGTTCCCAAGGATTAGAATGCAGTGGTTCTAATTCAACATGGCCTTAAATGTGGTTCCCTTGCCCAGTTACTGCCTACAGAGTGACAACTTTTGTTTCATTACTTCTCGGGATGGTTTTTGGAAGGAGATACTGATGAATCAGAAGGCAATGCACTTTCCCAAAGTCTGTGGGTCAGTGTTTCTCATCACCCTCAGCTCGGCTGGAGAAGGCCCTGGAGACAAAGGCTTCCAGAAGCAAGTCTACCAAAGGCTGAGGAGGAAGCCCTCCCGCAGCCCCCTCGCTTTGGAGGAGCAGGTCTGACATGGGTCTCCACGCACAGGACCCTGAGTCCATTTCTTTGACCATATCTGTGTTAGCTTCTGCATTTCTGCCTCTTATAACCTCTATTTTCCCCTATACCTCCCTATCTTCCACGGCCCAAAATAACGGTTGGATGCTCTTTTGTGAAATCTGTATCCCAGGACCACAGCGAGGGACAGAAGTCACTGGATGAAAGGCCACTGGCTTTTGGAATCAGAGATCTGGGTTCCTATCCCACTTCTGATATTTACTAATCAAGGGACCTTGGAGTGAATCGTTCCTATACCTCGCTATACCTTGGTCTCTTCATCCGTAAAATGGGACTGGTAATGGCATCTATTTCCCAGGCTGTAGTTTTGAGTATCTAATAACATAGTGCATGGAAGTAGCAGAACAGAGACCAATGGGTACTCTGACCATGACAATGTCCTTTCCCAGGAGGATGCCAGGACCTAGAACAAGAGCCAGGATGGTGGGGTCAGAGATGTGGAGCTAGGACAGGTCAAGGCAAGCAGACAGGCTGGGACAGGGAGAAGAAAGTCAGGAGACAGGTTATCAGCTGGTCATGATCTGAGACTGCATGGGATGATGAGGCAGAGTGTCTGACTCCCACGGGGAATTTTTCATGGAGAGACCATTGGCCAGAGCTGGAACTACGCCCAGTGTGGGTCTGAGCTGAGCCCTAAGGTGAGAACTGATGACAGGGGCTGTGATTAGGAACGAGGGGGCTGGTTGTGGATCCCAACACACAAGACAAGACGACCAACCAGTGAGTATTTGGGGAGCAGTCTGCTGAGTGTCAGCTCTGTACCAGGTGCTGTAGGAGGACAGTGCCTGGCATTTAGTAGGCACCTGTATATTCATTAACTAAACCAACAGAAGGGCACAGGTGTTGAAGCTACTGTGGGCCAGGTACTGCGAGGCCAGGTACTACAGTGGTTTTATCCCCATCTTATAAATGAGTCAGCTGAGATTCAGACAGGTTATGAAACTTACCCCAGGGCTCATAGCCAGTAAGAAGCACAGGTGTCCTGGCTCCAAAAGCTACCCTCTGTCACTTACACCCTATGCCCTCGCAGCCATGGCCTGACCTGAAGGCCCATGCGGTCTCATTGGGAAAATGAGGCATTGAGAGGACAGTTGAAGGTGGTGTGTCCAGGTTAAACAGCACAGGCCCAGGCGTGCGGTGGGCCCTCTGCTCTCTGGGTTGGATGAGAACATGCGCTGTGCTCCACCGCTATGAGGGTGGAGAGACAGTCCTTCTAAGTAAGCGAGCAACGGTGACTCTGAGGCCGTGGGCCTCTTGAAACCCCACATTTGCTTCTCCTACCGATGGCGTCCACCGCTATGAGGGTGGAGAGACAGTCCTTCTAAGTAAGCGAGCAACGGTGACTCTGAGGCTGTGGGCCTCTTGAAACCCCACATTTGCTTCTCCTACCGATGGCGCGCCCTTACTCTGCCTACCTCCACGACACAGTCCTGCTCTATGCCTGCAAGAGATTTCCAGACTTCCGCAGCTTGTCCTCGCTTTGAAAGGTTCCAGTCATAGCACATTGCAGGTTACGTGGCTTGACTCTGGGGAGGTTCTGAACTCAGGCTGCTGCTGCAGTCTGTGGGACTTTGAGATGTTGGGCATGAGATGAAAGGCCTCTTTTAGGGACTGCCACAAACTGAGCTACACAATTCATCTTTCTCAAGGAGATTCTGGTCTTCCAAATGGGGTCGTTGAAGTTAAAACCTCCCAGCTGCAAGGAGGCCTCTGGGGTACCTTATCCTCTTCTCCCGTGGAAGCTCTCTCCCATAATTCCTTTCAGACTGAATCCATCAAGAATAAAACTCAGGAATATGAGACCTGTGTCCTAGGGTCACCTCCATGACCCTTCCCCTCTGTGGCATCTATGATGGGGGCCCTGGCATAACCCCAGACTCCCAGCTTCTGCAGGTGGGGTCTCTTCTTGTTTTCACTTTCCTTGCAGGGGTGAGCATAGGCTTGGAAGTGAGCTGCTTTGAAACCACCCTTACAACTGACCAACTGCTTAAACCTTTCCATGTTCCAGTTTTCTCATTTCTAAGACAGGCATAATATCTGCTACCATGTATAATAATACTAACCAGCATTTGTGCAGGTCTTACTTATACCAAGCCATGTGCTAAGGGCTTCCATGTGCTACCTCACTTAATCTTTACGCAACCCATGAGGCAGGTACTAACTGTCTGTATTGTACTATACAGGTGAGTAAACCGAGGCATGAAGTTTCTGTAGCTTGTCCAAGGTCACAAAGTTACTAGATGGTGGAGCCATAATTCAAAATAAGGTCTTTCTCCAGGGCTCATGTTCTTCTTTGTTGTGTAACCCTGAGGAGTAATGGAAATACAGCAAGTGCCTGGCACATAGTATGTGCTCATTAAATGTCTTTTATTTTTTATTTATTTTTTAAATTTTGTCTTTGCTTTGGTTTAATAGTCACTTAATAAATTATGACCTAATAATTGTCTTCAAATGTAAAGAGAGCAGCCAACGCCTGCTCTTTGGAGTTTTCATAGACTCAGCTCATATTTAGCCTATTAACACCTTTTGCAAGTGGAAATATTAACCTGTTTTTCTTATTTCTTTCCAGACCCTGAAGCATTTGCTTAAAAAGGGGGTGGGGGCAGGGCTAAATTTCCTGCTCTCAGTTTAATCTCCTCTGCCAGATCAACTTACTTCCTCCTTTCTGCCCTTTTAGAAATTCCTAATGCTGGAATTAGGAGAGGGCGTGAAGGGCAGGGAGGCCCTTTACAAGTGTCCAAGGCACCTTACTTTGGTCCTGGGGCACTTGGTTTCCTTTCAGGGACTCATGGATGAAGGCTACCCCTCTTTCAAACTGGCTTCTATTCCCTTGTGGGCTGCAGGACTGGCCTGGGCAGAATTGGAGTATTTGTGTCTGCTTCTGTGTTCATTTCTGCCGCATGATGGGCAGGGCCACAACCATGCTACTAGTCAGTGCCAAAGGGCCTTTACCTCAATTCAGAAGAGGTGTCCCCTCTAGCAGACCAAGTAAGGAAACCCGTTTGGCTTTGGTGCAGTGAACAAAATGCACACTGAAAGCAGCGGCCCTGGCTGTTACATGTGCCCCTTGCCTGTGCAAACCCCGGGAAGGACCTATGCTCGATACTCACATTCAGGACGTGGGTACATGGCAAGGAAGTGTGGTTTGCTGAAAAGAACAGGCACTGGGGGCCCAGCAGGCCTGGGTGCGTGTACCACCTCTGCCTCTCCCTGGCTCTGGAAGGAACACTCAAGAGATTTGTGTCTCCAAGCTTCACTCATTAGGAGCGGAGGATGGTGCCTCCTCTGCGGGGTTTTACTGGGACTAGATGTGTGAAATGACCATTCATGCAGTGCTGGGCACATAGTAGGTGCTTCGTAAATGGTCATTTTTTGTCATGTCCTCAGTGGGACCAAATCAGCAGTAAGTCCTTTGCCAGGTCACATGTCCTAGTGTGGGTGTGGAGGAGCTAGACTTTACCTACTCCTCTAAGGTCTCTGGTGTGTTTGTGAGTGCAGTTTAACACACCCTAAGCATGAAAACAAAGAACACACCAGGCCAGGACTGGGAGCCTTGCCAGAGCCTCAGTGCACACCAAAACCAGGAGGGAAGGGCCTGCCCTGAGAACAAACTTTGTAAACTTGTGCCCCAGGGGCCTGGCAGCGTGGCAGAGTGGGCTGAGGAGGGCAGTGGGGACTGGAGCAGGCAGCTGTGCCCCAGCCCTGCCACCTGCTGCCACGTGGCCATTGGCCTCCCATTATCACATCTTCTGATTGTTCAAGGGAGGCATAAACTGAAGTTTTATGTGAAATTCATTGGAAACTCCTTTGTTGTTGTTGTTTAACGCTGGATGGGCCTCTGCAGTGCAGGCCTAACAGAACATGTGTCTGCCCGAGGCAGCCCTCGAGCCCTGCAAGGATGCCACCTCGGAACTGTCTTCTTTGCTGTCCCCCATTGACCCTGTCTCAAATTCCCCGGAATGGCAAAAACCTCTGCCTGGCTTTTGTGGCTGTTGGGGAGCGGATTGCCCGAGGCAGCCCTCGAGCCCTGCAAGGATGCCACCTCGGAACTGTCTTCTTTGCTGTCCCCCATTGACCCTGTCTCAAATTCCCCGGAATGGCAAAAACCTCTGCCTGGCTTTTGTGGCTGTTGGGGAACGGATTCAGCTGATTTGCGTTGGGCAGGCTGGCATTTCGAACCACGAGTCCCTCTCTGTCCTCCTGACCTTGTGCAATCTCCTCTCTTTTCAGGAATCACCGGCTCTGTGTTCGTGGACCCCCAGGGAGAAAGTCAGCTGATTTGCGTTGGGCAGGCTGGCATTTCGAACCACGAGTCCCTCTCTGTCCTCCTGATCTTGTGCAATCTCCTCTCTTTTCAGGAATCACCGGCTCTGTGTTCGTGGACCCCCAGGGAGAAAGGCACATGGGTTACTTGGTCTATGCACTACAGAAATCTGGAAGCAAATCCCTTTTTCTTCCTTTTCTTCAGTATGACAGCTATCAGAAAGTAATCAGGTACCAGCAGGACATTTTTGCTCACTTGATCACACTACAGGAAGGGATCTGGGAGGGAGAGGAGGGCCAGGGGTCCTGCTGGGAGGCCAGTTTGGGATCCAGCCCCTCGTATCTCCTACCAAGTAGTCTTGTGCTCCCTGAAGTCATCAAGATTGACGTTGGGCCTTTAAGGTGATTTTGCCCTTGATTGTGGACATGGCTTGGCCATTCAGACTCCAGCATAGAACATAGCACCCACTACCAGCACCTCCATAGGGGCCCGGACATCTTCTGATGCTCCAGCTGGGGATGGTCCCCATGGACAGGTGGTCTCTGGGCGAGGCCCTGGGCCCTGAGCTCAAAGGGAATGGGGGAGCACAGCACCACCTACAGATATGGGTCCACCATCAGCAAAACAGCTTAGCTAGACAGCCTGACTCCCAAACAGATGTGTGGACATGAGGACCTGGTGCTATCCTGGGCTCACAGTACCCAGGCTCTGTAGAAAAATAAATCTCCGTTTTTATTCTCTCAGATACAAATCAGTGAGAAAACAAAAAGGAAACCTAAAACTCAATGCAATTTCTACTTGCCCCCACTGCGCCCCCTAATCCAGATTTGCTTTGAGTTTCTTTCTCCCTTACTGTCATGGAATTTTAACAAACCAAGAAGGGTTGGCTCGGGAAACAAAGCAACCATGGCAGACTAGGTCCTCAGTATTGTAGAAACAGGAATACTCCACGTAGGGGGAGATGTTTTGGTCTGTGAAATGTTGAGGAGCTATACAAAAGGTGTTCCAAAAGGTCATGGAAAGATTCGTACTACCTTTCAATTCTATTTTTCCACAAACGTTTTGGAGTATGCTTGTATAACAAGATTTGTTTATATGAAACATGGGTGGAAATCCCAGCAACATTGGAAAACTGGCACATTATCTTTTTTTTTTGACCAGTAAGGGGATTGCAACCCTTGGCTTGATGTTGTCTGCACCACGCTCAGCCAGTGAGCGCACCCCGGTCATCCCCATATAGGATCCCAACCCGCAGCATCGGCACTCCCAGCACCACACTCTCCCAAGTGAGCCACAGGGCCATCCCCCCACATTATCTTTTAAATCAAGAGACGTGGTTTAAATCAAAAGATTGAGGCAGCTATTCTACTCAGCAAAAAGATATTGCTTTCCATGAATTCGATTACCTGAAGGCTGGATTTGAAGAGACTAGGGGAGGTGGGAAAATTGGATGGGTCAGTAGAAGTTTGAATGAAGAGACCAAGGCCTTGTTTTTGCAAATGACATGTATGTTTCAGTTGCCCCTGCTGAGCATGAGGAAGTGACAGGAAAAATAGGTGGAGACACTGACTTTTGTCTTTTTTTTTTTTTTCCTTTTTGTCTTTTTTACTGACCGGTAACGGGATTGCAACCCTTGGTGTTGCACCCCCCCCGCGCTCAGCCAGTGAGCGGGAACCAGTCTCCACATGGGATCTGAACCCTCGGCGGGAGCGCCGCCACGCTCCCAAGTGGTGCACTTTCCAGTGCGCCACCGGGCCAGCCCTGACTTTTGTCTTTTTTTAAAAAAGACCCATGAGGAATTTTTCTAATATTATTTGGCCTCATGGCTCTTTTCCTGAAGACAGACCTGCCCTCAGATTTTACAATGAGCTCTGCAAACCTGAGCCCACTTTTACAGGTGAGTATGGCTGCTTGGAGAAGACAGCAGGAAAGGGTTTCTCAACAGCAGCAGCACTCTTGACACTCTGGGCTGGATACCCTTTGTGTGTGGGGAAGTGTCCTGTGCACTGGAGGATGTTTGGCAGCATCCCTGTCCCTACTCACTAGATGTCAGTAGCAACCCTCTAGCTGTAACAACCGAAAATGATTCCAGACATTGCCAAATATCCCCTAGGGGGTAACATTGCCCACTTCCCCTATTGAGAACCATTGCTCTAAAGCAACTCTTGAGATTAGAGTCTCGGGAACTTTATCTCTGGGAAGGTAGAAAGACTCTGGGCAGGGGAGTGTGGCTAAGAGGTTAGGAGCCTGGCCCTGGAATCAGGTGCATCATGCCTAGAGAAGACCCCTAAAGAGTGCACACAGTAAATGGTCAATAAAAGTGGTAGTGGTATTAGAAGTCATTATTATTATTTCTCTACGATGGAACTTTCTGTGCAAAGGGGAAGGTGAGTGTGGTTGTCATGGGAACCAGAGGGGTAGTCAGGGAAGGACTCCTGGAAGAGGCAAGTCAGAGTGGACTCAGTGTGTCCTAACTGCACCTACGCCCAGCCAGTCTTTGAGGCACCTGCTTGGCAGGACAGGCTGGGACAGGGATGTGCACACTCCTGCTCTTAGGCAGGCCTGAGTGATGACACGTCTCTACCCTCCAGGTGTGGCTGCTATGATTCTCACGATGATGCTCCTGATTACTGTCTTGGGAGCTGC
>NW_007726590.1:38411-42603 GCF_000696425.1 Galeopterus variegatus | reverse complement strand
CTCCAGGTGTGGCTGCTATGATTCTCACGATGATGCTCCTGATTACTGTCTTGGGAGCTGCTATCATAGGTATGATTTTAAAGATGCAGAGGGGAAAACTGCAGAGACAAAATAAAGACATGTGGTGGCAAATCAATTATAACAATATCGCCATTCTTCCTCAGAACAAGGTGACGTTACATATGGCCCAAATGTCCACTTTCCTGGTCACTGCTGGTGATGTGTGGAAGGGACCTCCCCCAGGAGCTTATGAGAGCAAGCTCATTTATAAAGTGAACACTTAAAAAAGAGTCTCGAGACCTGAGCTTTGGTTCCAGGCCTCCCACATACTTGCTAACTATCTCTGAGAACATCGTTTTGACTCTCTGAGACTCAGTTTCTGAATATTTAAAAATGATTGATAGTCTGTAAAATTCCCTTCAGCTCTGTTACTCTGTGGGTGTAAAAACAATATATTCTGCTCAAGTATTAAACTGTCTCCTGGGGAGCATTTAGTTATTTCAAAACCACATTAACTCCTTTAATCTACTGATGAGTAATACAGTTAGGCTCGTTTGCTCAACAAATACTCAGTGACCATCTACTGTAGACAAGCACAGTGTGAGGCCTGGGAGCATTCCACAAATGAGATGCTTTCAGAGGGAGGAAAGTGCTCAGAGGGTTGTCTCTGCAGTGACATGGAGGTCCTGCAGATGGAGGGACTAAAGGTCTCAGTACCATGAGGGCTTGGGCGAGGAGATGACATTTGGGAAGAGGGAGTTTGCTAGTGGTGACAAGGAGAGAAATAACTCAGGCTGTGCCAAGACGTGGGGTGCTCGGGGCTGGGAAGCCTGACTGGTACCAAGTTAGGGAGGCTTCACGTGCTAAGACCAGAGATGGGGATCATTAGTAACTCATTTCCAAATGTCCCTGCAGACTCTGAACCTTCCTCTTCTCTCTTCAACCAACTAGTTCTGCTTTGCTCCATCTGTTTTCTACATTAGGGTTTCGGATAAGATTCTCCTTGAAAAATGGGGTGTTTGTATTTTGATGATGTTCTCTAGATGTTGGGGAGGCACTGGGGGTATTGAACAGAGAAGTAACTTGTTTAGATGTTCATTGAGGAAAATGACTCTGACCCCAGGTCACACATCTAGTTAAGTGCCAGAGCCGGAACTTGAATCTGGGCAGTGTGACCTCAGAGCCTGCCCTCTCCATCTGCTCTGTTGATGGTGGTACAGATGCCAAGCATCATGTGTGTAGCAGGTAGGCACTCATGCTTTGGGTCAGAAAGCTCAGGGTTCAAGTCCTGACTTTCCCACTTATTAACTCAGTGAACTTGGTACTCAGCTTCCTCATCTATAAAACGCAGTCCCCTAAGTACTTGGCTATGCCACTGACAGCAACCTAATCATGTTCTGGTTTACAGCCACCCCAGAGAGGCTGGGATCCCTGTATCAAGCAGGGCTGATAGTAACACATCTAGTGGGATGATTTTTGCAGACCTCAGCTCCTTTGTCAAGAGCCAGCGGGGGGAAGAGCTCTTTTATGCCCCCAGTAGGGCTCTACCAGGTACTTCCGAGGGCAGGTGGCTACATGTAGATCTTAGTGTGTGTCTCTGTCCCATTCTCTGCATGTCCTTTCTGTCAGGCAAAGCATTCTAAATAGCATTCCTCCAAGCAAAAGACTTCCTTTATGGCCTCAACTCACTATTTCCTTCGAACGGTAATGGTACATTATTGTATAATCACAACAGAGTCAGACATTCAAATTCTGGCTGTATTACCTACAAGTGTATGACCTTGGAAAAGCTATCTAACTTCAGCAATACCATCTGGAAGTGGACTGATCATACCCACCTTGCAGGGCTGTGAAGCCAGTTGAATGAGATCTTGCACATTAAGCAGCCAGCTCGGTGCCTGGACATGGCACAGTGCCGCTAGAGGGGTTGATTTGGGCAGTGAGGAGCTTGATAATCCCTCTCTTCAGTAGATTTCTTGCCAATCTTCCTGCTCATCTTCCTTGCCCTGTCTGAGTGGAGCTTATTCAGGATCATCCTGGGTTAAAAACATTTCACTTTCTCTCCGACTCCAGGGAAACCGTGTAGTTATCTCTTACTTGGGTGACCAAGCAGAAGCCTGGGTTAGGAAGCCATCTGTGCTGCAGAAATCTGACTGGTGATGCCCCTGCCCTGGGGCCACGAGACAAAGCAGTGCTGCTACCTGCCCCTCCTCTGCCGGCTCCCTGTTCCCACCTGTGAGGTGTCCCCACCTTCCCCCAAAGGAGCAGTGGTGGGAGGCTGCTTCCCTTAACTTGAAGCCAAAGCCAAGATTCCTTCCACCTCTGCCTTCTTCCTTAGTTCTCCTTGGCCTGAATTCTGGCCCTTCATCCTCTGTGATGGCTGCTTACCTACCTAGAACCCGGTCTTTGGAGGGAGTCAGGTGCATGGGGTATGACTTCTTACTCTGTATCTATGACCTATTGTGGCCCCTGTGCTGGCAGCAGCAACCATAAACAAGGAAGCAGGGCTGGGTCTATTTACTGTGACGTGGTTTAGTTCATCCCCATGGCTTAGGTTAGACTTTGATCATTCCTCTGGTTTATTTGCTGGAGGCAGACTTCCTGGATTTACCTCCCAGCTCTGCCAATTTTCAGTTGTATGAATTCGACAAATTAATTTACCTTTTGAGCATCAGTTTCCACATCTGTATAATGGGAGCAGTAATGGTTCTTACGAGGTCCTTGAAAGAATTAACTGAGAGTATGTAAAGCACATAGCATAATCTCTGGCACAAAGACAAACTCTATACATGAGCTATTATTACCATTGTTATTTCTAGATGTGTGAATTAAGGCATGAAAATATGGTTTCCTTCTTTGGTATTTGCACAGAACAACCTAACATCTGCATTGTCACCCAATATGCAAAAACGGAAGTCTTAAGGTAAGCAAAATAGTAAATCTTAACTCAGGTTTGATTAGCAACAACTAAGGAAGAAACTTATCAATGCTTTCTCTTGTTTATCCAAGGACTGTTTCTCTCTGGTCTAATTGCAAGACCTGAATTATCTTGTTAGGCTGCCTGCTGGAGATCAAATTAGCAGTGGAGTTGCCAAGTGTCTGGTTTCCTTTGTTCTGGGTAGGAACTCTCTGAGCTTGGTTTCTTCTCCTAAGATGTCGCAGTTACACCTGAATTGTGTTCCTGGGCCCATCCTACCTGTGGTATATGACCATCAGATTTATGTCACGAACAAGGAAGTGTTTGCAAAACTCAAGACTGTGTACTTTCTTGATATTGAGTTGCTTTATGGTATCTCCTGGGAAGATTTCCAGTTACTAGGGCTAATGTGTTCTGCCTCACCTTGTATTCATTCTGGCCCCCAAATTGAATATTTTAGAGTCGAATCTGTTCAATGTATGAAGCTTCCTGTGCTTCAGATTGAGTCACTGGTGATATTTTGAATAACTATGTTTTTCAGGATGTTTTGAGAAACTCAGATCATGAAATGGACTGGATATTCAAACTCTCATTTGCATATGACATAGTAATGTGAGTATATCATAAACTTATTTAAAGACTAAATACCATAGTGTTTTTGAGCTGTTCTAGGATTAAATTGAACTGTAATCTCTCCAGAAAATTGTGGCCCTCTTCAGATCCCCTCTTGAAACAAAGTGATTCCAGCTCTAAAATCTGACACTTCAATCTGATGTTTCTTCCTTATTTCCTTCCCTAATCTCAAGTAAATATGGAGAGAGGGAAGTATTTCACACTAAAGTTGGAATTGATTCTAGGCTACCTAATCAGGAAAGAGCTGGGTATTTACATGTTAGAGTAGAACTTTTTACCCCAAAGAGAATCTGACTATTAGACCATGAATCAAGGTGGGGAAGGGGATTCCTAATACTTCTTCCTTCTCTCTATTCCCTGATTTCTTTTCCCAGAAAACAGGGATCAGTACCACAATAACCACAATGCTTCTGACCTAAGAGGTGGGCTAGGGATGCAGATCTGAGAAGGTATCTAAGCAGGCAGAATCTTTACTTTGAGTGCAAGAGTCTGTGGTGGCTGCAAAGAAGAAGATGATAATAGTAGTAGTAGTAGTAGTAATAATAATAATAATAATAATAATAATAATAATAATAATAATAATAATAATAATAATAATAGCTAAAATATATATAGTACCTACTTTGGACCAGACACTTTCCA
>NW_007726590.1:36092-37754 GCF_000696425.1 Galeopterus variegatus | reverse complement strand
TAGTAGTAGTAGTAGTAATAATAATAATAATAATAATAATAATAATAATAATAATAATAATAGCTAAAATATATATAGTACCTACTTTGGACCAGACACTTTCCAGTACTTTGTATATATTAATTCATTTAATTCTCACAGCAAAATATAAGGTAGGTCTATTATTACTTCTATTTCACAGATGGGAAAAGGAAGTGCAATATATACCTTGCCCAAAGTCTCATAATTAATAAATAGTGAAGCTAGGATTCAAACCTAGGCATTTTTTGAGTCCTACACTCGTAACCACTATGCAATACTGCCTCTCAGTAGGAAGAACTAGAGATTGCTTTTGTGTTTTGCAACAGGGAGAAGCTTGTCTTAGTCTAGAAGCCCCTTGGGGCATGTGGGAGCAATTCACAGGGAGGTGGAGAGAGGCCCGTTCCTGTCTGTCACCATGAAGGCTGGGGGATGCTGAGAGGTGGCAGTTAGATCTGAAAGCCTATGGTGACTCATTGTCTCAAAGTGCCCCCACCTAGGCATAGAGCTGGCGATGAGGGATGGAGAAGGCAGGAGTGGAGTTGAGGGGATGGGTTGTGCAGGGGGCCGTGTTGGTATGGGCCAAGATCGGCTGCTGTTCTCACCTGGGCTAAAACCCAGCTGTTCTTTCTAAGCTTACTGCCTGTACTTCTACCATCAGAAGGGACCAAGCCAATGATCTGGGAGCAGGCTCTGGTGAGAAGCCCCTCAGTCTGAACACCTGGGCAGCAGGATGTGGGCTGGTCATCAGCTGTCAGTCAACATTCCAACCATCAGCCCACATTCCCACCCATCAACCAACAGACTCCTGTAGGCAAGCCCCTGCCTGGGTGTTGTGAGGCTACAAGGTGAAGCACAAGCTCTTCTCTGCTGGAGTTTTGGGTCACTGAGTGAACTCTCATTGAGTGAACTTGCCAGGCTACTTCCCCTCTCTGGACCTGGACCTCCATGTAGGTATAATGAATGAGATTGGTCTGATTGACATTGAAGGGCTTTCCTTCCTCAAGGACTTTATTGCTCTTCGTTTCTAAGGATCTGAGTCTTATGGCCTTGCAAGACATTGATTTCCTAGGCTTTAGTGGGAAGCCAGCACATTGTTACCAAGCAAGGTAGACAAACAGAAACCTCTCTTTGATTGAGTCTCCATGGATAAATCTGGGCCACCACCGTCAGTATTTCATTAAAACTCTATTAAACATCTGCAAAGGGTTTATCCTACTCTGGGCACTTTCATAGGAAGACAAAGACTTGTTTCCAGCTTTGAATGGCTTAAAATCTAGCTAGAGAAAAAAACAAATAAATAAACAAGCCAACAGTCTGGAAATGTACATATAAAATTCTTTAAGTGACAGTGAAGTGGTTGCAAAATGGGAGGATCTGGCATGTTATCCTTTCCTGCTCTGGTATCCTCTCTCCTTCCCTTCACCAACTTTTCCCTTCCCTTCCCACCAGGCCCAGAGAAATACTCCAATTATCTGTTTCTTACCCCAATCAAAACAGCTGACATCATTTACACTGGATGTGAGGAGCAAGCGAGCAGCAAGTTCTCACCAAGGTATGAATGACTAAGTGATTTGGTGTAGGCATCTGGCTTTCAAGAAGCATTCACCCAAAGGCTTCTCTAGAAAAATGCTGGGGTGGATG
>NW_007726590.1:34426-35814 GCF_000696425.1 Galeopterus variegatus | reverse complement strand
TTTCCCTTCCCTTCCCACCAGGCCCAGAGAAATACTCCAATTATCTGTTTCTTACCCCAATCAAAACAGCTGACATCATTTACACTGGATGTGAGGAGCAAGCGAGCAGCAAGTTCTCACCAAGGTATGAATGACTAAGTGATTTGGTGTAGGCATCTGGCTTTCAAGAAGCATTCACCCAAAGGCTTCTCTAGAAAAATGCTGGGGTGGATGAGCATGGCACTTTAAAGGAGAAAATCTCCCTGGTGGTCATCACCTACTCTAAGTCACTGAGTCTACCCCATCCTCCATGCCACAAGAACAGAGGACATTTGACATCTTGCCTTAAGAGGATTGCTACTTCTTGAAATGGAGTGTGCACATTATGGGATCACATGAGGAAGTCACTGACACACATGATGGGCTAGATCAAGGCACATATAGGCCTTTTGAGGCCAGTTACTCTGCCAACATTCATTGAAAATGTACTGTAGCCTTTTAGAGCTTTGCCATGGGTCTGGGCACTGGGCCACCCTCTGTGGGTGAGACTGTCCTTTTGGCCATCATATACCAATCATAAAAGCAAGTCTTCTCCCTACGTCTATATGGCAAATACCTTGTCCATACCAGATACCAGCAAGATTCTGAGATACTGTAGACTTCCCAAACCAACAAACATATTGATTGAGACTCTAATTTGGGTCAGACCAGATTCTGGGCATGGAAGGAACAAAGGAGTAAGGCTCATTGTCCTGTCCCCAAGGGGCTCAGCCCATTGAAGCTGGGAAGGGGCTTTGAAGAGTATAATACTCTTGAATTAGGGATGGGTCTTCATTTCTAAGTAACAGAGGTCTTAATGGGTTAAGAGGTTGAAGGACAGTTTGGCATAGAAGTTGTCTTGGAGGTTTGAACCCTGACTGCCACATACTAGCCAGGTGAACTTAATCACCCTGAGCCTCAGTTTCCCTATGTTTAAAATAAAGATAACATCAGTACCCACTTTATAGGGTTGTTGTGAGGACTAAGGTATGTAAAATGCTTAGCACCATGGCTGGCCCATAACAGATGTCCAATAAATGTTAATTGTTAGTACTAATAGTAGCAGTAGTATTACTACTATCATAGATGACTCCATTACTAGTACTAAAATAGATCATTTTCTTATTTCTCGAACAATCTTATGCAATAATTCTGCACTGTTCATAGATAACTCCATTACTAGTACAAAAAAAAGTACATTTTTATATTTATTTCCCCAACAGTCCTATGGGATAAGTCTGCACTGTCCGAAAATGGTAGCCACCAGCCACCTGTGGCTAATGAGCACTGGAAACAGCCAGTCCAACTTCAGATGTGCTATAAGTATTCAATTCACACCAGATTTTGAAGACTTAGTAAAAAAAAAAAAA
>NW_007726590.1:29105-33648 GCF_000696425.1 Galeopterus variegatus | reverse complement strand
AAAAAAAAAAAAAGTAAAATGTCTCACTAATATTTTTATATTAATTACACATTGAAATGGTAAGATTTTTGAACACATTGAGTTAAATAAATTACTAAAATTTATTTCACCTGTTTAGCTTTTTAAACATGGCTAAAAAAATTTAAAAATACACATATGGCTGGCATTATATTTCTATTGGACAGTGATCTTAATAATCAACAATTAACTGTATTATTAGTTTATTTTAACTCAAATATTAGTAATATTAATATTTACTCCATTTTCAAAAGGAGAAACATGAGGCTTAGGGAGCTGAAGTCACCTGCCCAACTGGTAAGAGGCAGACTGGAATTTGCAGCCAGTCTGTCTACAAAAGCTGTGCTCTTCTTTCCATGCTGTACTCCCTGCTAAGCACCAGAGAGCACAGATGTGGGATCCAGAGCTAGGACCCCCATAGGCCACTCAGGAATTTCCAGTAGGGCAAGAAACACAGTAGCAGACAGGTGACAGATCTGCCCAAAGTGCATGAAATCTGGTACATAAACCTTGAATCTTCTCATAGTTCTATTTGTTCTCTGGCAATATACATAAAAATCATACATTTTCATCAAGATAGGAAATAACAAGAAAGACATGCATGCCATCTCTTGGAGAGGACTGCATACCTAGGGTTCTAAGCATCCCTAAGCATGTCATTTTCGCCCTCATGGAATGAGCTCTGCTAATTATCCCAGAATGTAAAGTATGCCATGCCTGGGGGGGCCTGGCAGTCACCAGGGCGAGAGGAAACCAGAAAAACCTTGTGCATGTCAGAGACAGTCCTGCTGAATGGAGAGGTCCCCTTGAGGTCAGGGAGAACTCTGGATTGGACACAGGTCTTACCAGATTTCAAGCCTGTTGGAGCCTCGTTGGAGAAATCCCAGAAGCAGCCCCAGCTGAGCCCCTCCAGGTCCAGTTAAGTAGGTTGCAATTCCAAACTAGGATTCAACTTTACCATCTCAAAAACAAACAAGCCACACTGATGAAGGATATGGTCTCCTGATTTTTGCGGGGGAGGGATGGGGTGGGTGGGTGGTGTATCCATTCTTCTGGATGTTTCCTTATTGCTTTCTGTATTAGCCCATATTTTTAATGCAATATTGACTAATGCAATCAGGGCTCTGGCTAAAGAGGGACAGTGACTCAGCCTGTCATCAGCGCTGGAACAGCAGACAGATGGCAAACCCACAGCCCAGTGTGGGGAAGTGACTTGCTTGGAGAGACGGAGTGGTGAAGTCCAGACTTGAACACGTGTCTTCTGACTCTAGTGTTTCTCCCTCTTTATAAGTAATAATAGTATATAACCCCCTGAAAACACGGTGGATGACATGAGAATTTTTCAGTGTTCCTCATTTTATTGCTTTTCCTGAGAGGTGCTCAGACAGAACCCTTAAGTGCATGTAATAAAAAGAGTCACATGTAGGTAACAATATTCTTAATTACATAGTGTTATTCGTATATTATTGAAAGTCTTTATCATAGTCATGCATTTATCATATTTACACAATTTTGTCATTATAATTTATGCTGGGTATTTACTTTGTGTCGGGCACCATGTCTGATGTTTCACTGGCGTTATTACATTTAATCTCCACAACCTTGCCATGAGGTAGGTATTATCGTCACTTCCGTTTTGATAAGAAGAACAAAGCTTACCGGGATGAAGTAACTTGTTCTCTGCTAAGTGGTAGAGCTGGGATTTGAACTCAGGAGCCTGACCACTAGGATATACGAGGGTACTTCAAAAAGTTCATAGAAAAATAGAATTAAAAGATAATATGAATCTTTCATTAACTTTTTGAAGTGCCCTCATACTTATTTTAAGCCTTTGTTGCTCCACCCCGAGGAGCTAGAAATTGTTTTCTCTTTTTTGGGTGTCCCTGCCCAGGTTGACTCCATGGTCAAGGTGCTATGTTGGTGGCTCTTAATCAAATGATCACAGAGATGGGCATGCTCCCCTGCCCTGGGTCTGTCGGTCTGTGTTTCTGTCCATCTGTCTCTCTGCCTCTGTCTCTGCCAACAGGGTCCATTAGCACCTGCTCTGCTTCACCTGTTCGTTGTCACCCTTGCAGGGCATGCTGTTCCTCCACAGGAGCCCACTGGGATCCCACGGCAACCTGAAACCTTCCAGCTGCCTGGTGGATGGTTGGATGCAGATGAAGCTGTCAGGATTCAGGCTGTGGGAACTCAAATATGGCCAGATGTACAGAACATATGATGAGGAAACGACCGCCGCCCTCAGGAACCACCAGCAGATCTTGCACCCCCTAGCTGTCAGCACAGTGGTCAGGGGCTGCTTGCCCCATTTTTGCTTCCTGATGCTCACCTGTACAGGTGCCCACAGGTGGGCCTTCCTCTGGAGCTGACGGTATGTGGCTGTTCTGTTCACCTAAGAGAAGGAGAAAGAAATAGTCTCTGTGAGTGGCAGGAATCCACTCTGTGATGTCTGGGGTAGGACACTGGTTCTCCCGGCTCAGCTGGGCCATCTGAAACTCCTAGTTCCTCATACCCTGATATATTTTCCTTTACTGATTTTAACCTATAATGATATAAGACTATAGACCTCACTGCAAAAAAAAAGTAGATACATAAAATATCCAGATAGATGAATGTACAGAGACAATGCAG
The DNA here is from genome assembly GCF_000696425.1 of Galeopterus variegatus. Lineage (NCBI taxonomy): Eukaryota > Metazoa > Chordata > Mammalia > Dermoptera > Cynocephalidae > Galeopterus > Galeopterus variegatus. The sequence continues at coordinate 30,999 of NW_007726590.1, read as the reverse complement.
ATTGGTGGTCGCCCAGGGCTGGGGGTAGGGAGAGAAGGAAGAGAAACTGTTTAATGGGTGAGAGGTTTTGCTTTGGAGTGATGGAAAGATTTTGGAACTAGATAGAAATGGTGGTTACACCACATGGTCAATGTGCTAATGCTACCAAATTGCTCATTTTAAAATGGTTAATTTTATGTTATGTGACTCATACCTCAATGAATTATTTTTGTAAATGCGGGCAATACAGAAGAGGAAAAAAATAAAAACCACCTATAATTCCACCATCATGAGTAAACCACGGCTAACGTGTTAGTGTACCTTCCTGACTATTTGCTACATACTCACTCAAGTGGGCTCCTAGCCGCCTTGAGGTCAGACACCATCAGGGCCACTTTTGCAGGGCCTGGATGCTTTCCTGCCTCCTGTGCTTCCTGAGAACGAAGGGGTGGCTTCACAGTTTGGCACACCAGCTCGCTCACTCTGTGCAGACATCCCATTGCTTTGCAGAGCTCTTTTGGACGGCCCTGGAGCTGTTGCAGCTTCTGGAGGTACCCTGGTTGGGCACCCCAAAGGGTGACATTTGCAGCTTTGCCATTCTGATGAGGCAGCTGATCCACCAGCAGGACTCAAGGGCCCTTTGAAGACCTCAGACAGGCACTGGATGGTAAAGCTGGGAGAGTCTGCTTGGGAGGCTTTGGTTGTGTGGGCTAGCTTTGAAATGTTTATTTTTATTAGTGTTTTATTAATGTACAATTTATTCCATTTTTATTTTTTTTATTTTAAAGTTTATATTCTTTCTTAAATTAGAAAATAAGTTGCATTTTGGTTATTAAAAGAAAAAAATCAAGGGCCTCAGAATTATGTAACTTATTATATTATAGCAGCTAGAGTGATCCTGTTAGAACAAGAGTAAGATTATGTCACTTCTCTACTCAAAATCCTCCTTGGCTTCTCATCTGGGGAGTGAAACCCAAGTCTTTCATGGCCTACAAGACTATTGAAAGCCTCTAAGCTATCTGGCCTCTGAGGCCTTGTGTATTAGTTTCCTAGGGCTCTGTAACAATCACCACAAGCTTGGTGGCTTGAAACAACAGAAACTTATTCTCTTGCAGTTCAGGAGGCCAGAAGTCCAAAATCCAGGTGTTGGCAGGGCTTAGCTCCCTCCAGAAGCTCTAGGGAAGATTCTGTTCTTTGCCTCTTCCAGCTCCTGGTGGCCGTCCCCACATTCCCGGGCTTGTGGCCACATGGCCCCAGTCTCTGCCTTTGTCTTCGCATTGCCTCCTCCTCTGTGTATTTATCCTCTGGGAGTCTTTTACAAGGACACTTGTCATTGGATTAGGGCTCACCCAGATGATCCAAGATGATCTCCTCAACCCAAGATCCTTAACATAATTACATCTGCAAAGACCCTTCTTCCAATTAAGGTCACACTCACAGATTTTGGAGATTAGTACATGACATATCTTTCGGGGGCCACCGTTCAGCTCACTATACCTTCCTAATTCCATCTCCCATGGCTCCCTCCTTTCAGTCACACCAGTCACCTCCATGTGCCTCCAACATGCCAGACACATGCCCGTCCCAGGCCATTGTGTGTGCTGTTCCCTCTGGACATCTCTTGTCTCATACGCCTATATACAGAATTGCCTCATTCTTTTTTAAGAACTCCAAAATTCTTCATCGTAAAGATATGCCATACATTATTCATTGATACACATGGTTGTTTCTCATTTTTTGCTATTATAAATTGCTGCAAGGAGAAGCCTTGTGTCTTTGCACAAGAGTGGATGTCTCTTCAGCATACATTTCTAGCTATGAAATCGAAGAGATAAATGTATTTTAAATATACTGAGAATTTGTGATAAATGCTCCTTGATTGTCCACTTACAAAAGATGTATTTAGGCTTGCCTT
>NW_007726590.1:26864-28141 GCF_000696425.1 Galeopterus variegatus | reverse complement strand
TTTTTTTTTTGCCTTGCCTGTCATTTCTTGCCCATCCTTATGTGCCATCTCAAATCTCATCTCAGGTCATCATCTATTTCCTGGAGGCTTTTGAAGTCAGGAGCCTGTTTGAGTGCTTTTAAACCAGATTCTACTTTCTAATTTATGGCTAGATGAAGCAGAGGTGATACCAATACAAAAAGGTTAGCTCAAAACCCAGGTGCATGTGACTTTAGAACCAAGCAAATCCACACATATTCCCAGATGGGGCCCAGGCAGGAAACCACCAACACTTCCTAAGCCTGGCAACCATCTGGTTGTGGCAATTGGAGTCTAGGGGTGGGATGGAGGAAGACTGTGGGTGATCAGTATATTTCTGCCTCATTGTAGTCCTCTGCTCACAAAATGAAATGACAGCCAGCCACATAGGACTGTACACACAGAACTGCAACCAGGAAAAATACAGTGTGTACCTAATTTATGGACAATCACTTCTTATATTAACTTTTTATGGACATTAACTTTTTATATTTCCCTACAAAGAAACCTGGTGCTGGGAACTGAATAAATATCTATTCTCTGTGTACACCAGACCAGTGTTCACAGACTTTAGGGGCATCAGAATTGCCTGGAGGCTTGTTAGAAACAGAATTGTTGGGGCCACAGTCAGAGTTTCTGACTCAGTAGGTCTGATGAGCCACAGTCTGAGAAGCAGACTGTGCTGGTCCTTGTGGTCCTTGGGCCAGCAGCATCAGCATCACCTGGGAGCTGGTCAGAAATGTACATTTTCAGGCCCCATGCAGACCTGCTTCATTGGAAACTGGGGGTGGGGAGTGGGGGGCGAGATCTGTGTTTCAACAAGTCTTTCATGTGATTCTGATGCACTTGCCAAAGAAAAAGAACAATCACACTAAAGCAACTGGTAGACTAGACTGTTAAACATTACAGGATGGCTACACATCACTAGCTAATGCACATGTGCTCTCTGAGGTGCAGACCCAAGGGGAGAATTTGCTCTCACAGTTTTACATCATTTTAAAATTATTTCACGGTATTTCTTAGAGCTAAATGTAGGAAAGCAGAAGATGCAGTAGTCACTGTTTTTTGCAAACTTTGTTGTCCCATGTCTCCAATTATTCTTCATTTGGGAAGCAGAACACAATTTCCCAGAGCACTTTTTAATGTACATTCTTTCAGATTATTTTTAGGCATTACAAAGGTACACTTAAACAAGATTATATTTTATACATGGTTTTGTAACCTGTGTTTTTATATTAATCAAAGGCTGCCATACTTCA
>NW_007726590.1:22729-26470 GCF_000696425.1 Galeopterus variegatus | reverse complement strand
ATTTAGTTGTCATGTCTCCTTAAGCTTCTCTGGGAATGTTTCTCAGATTTTCCTTATTTTTGATGCCTTTGATACTTGTATTAGTCCATTTCTGTTGCTCATAATAAAATACCTGAAACTGGGTAATTTATAAATAAGTGAAATTTATTTCTTACAGTTTTGGAGGCTGGGAAGTCTACAGTCCAGGAGATGCATCTGGTGAGGACCTTCTGCATGGGAATTCTCTACAGGGTCCCATGGTGACCAGGTGCTACAATGCGAGAGAACGGCATGAGCAAGAGAAAGCTAAGTTTCTCACTCACTCTCCTTTTAAGCCATCAGAACCACACCCATGCCTCCATGAATGGATCCATCCATTCACGAGGGCACAGTCCTCACAGTCCAATCACATGATTTCCCACCCTCTTGACACTGTTACAGTGGGGGTCAAGCTTCCAATACATGAACTTCTGAGGGACACATTTAACCAACAGCAACACTTTTGAGGAGTCCTGCTCAGATCTTTTGAAGGACATCCCTCATTAAAATTTGCTTGATTTTTTTTTTTCTTTTCTCATGGTTAGACTGGGGTTATGTGAATTTGGGAGGATGACTTTAGAGGTAAATTGTCATTTTCATCATGTCCTCTCAAGGGCACATACGATCAACATGACTGTCACTGCTCATGTTGACCTTGATCGCCTGGCTGAGATAGTGTTTGTCAGATTTGCCACTGTAAAGTTCCTCTTGACTTCCCCCCTTCCGCACTGCACTCTATGGAAGGAAGTCACTATGTGAAGTGCACTCTTAAAGGGTGGGGACTTAGGCTCCACTTCAGGAAAGAGTAGCTACAGAAATCATTTGGAATTCTTCTCTGTGGGAGATTTGTCTATTTTCCCCTCATGCAACTATTTATTTATGTCGTTATGGACTCATGGGTATTTATTTTATAATTTGGGTTATACTCTGGGTTATATTCTAATACCACTTTATTTTGTTGCTCAAGTGGTTCCATCTTTGGCCATTCCATTTCAACTGGCTTCAGTGTCTCTTTGACATGTAGCCATCACTGTGATATTTTGTTTGGTTTTGTTTTTGAGTACTTCCTTGCTTTCTGGTACACAACATGCTCCAGGCTCATGTTGTATTTCTCCTGCCCAAGTGCTGCAACAGCCAAGTCTCCAAGGAGCCCTGGCTTCTTTTGCTGGAGAATGGTGTTAGAAAATAAGAGCAGGACATGGGGTATGCCACTGGGGTGATGTTGCTTCTAGGTCTCTGAGTGAACAGAGCAAGGAAATGTATGTGTGTATACTAACCTGTATGTGTATGTATGCCCAGAATCACACACACAACTGTGTACATCTGCATCTAAGTCAATCTAAATGTGAGTTCACACTGACATCTCTGACTCTAATTCATTACCACCATGGCTCATTCTAGTCTTCCCCCTTTCTTATCTGTCACCTCCCTTTCCAACAGTGAGAATCTGGCTCCCACCACCCTCCCTTCATTTACTTATTGGTTCAATCCCAGTACGTGTGTACAGTGGTTTCAGACTTGTTAACTTGTACCCCTTGAGATAGTTTTACCAGCTAGAGTACAGAAATGACGAATACTTTTTTATCTTTAGTCTTCAAGTCTCTAGTCATTTCAGAAGTTATGTAGGTCAGCACCTGATTCCCCTGAACCCTTTCAGTGGGGTTATGTCATACATTTATAATACAGTTCCATTGTTTTGTCACAGTCTGTATTCTATCATGGGGTCATTTGATCTCCTAATTCATATTTTTTAAAGTTTGCATTCCTTAGGGTTCATTCTTTGTGCTATAATAAAGTTCTGTCGGTTCTGGCAAATACATAACATGTATCCACCACGGTAGTATCACACAGAATAGTTCTACCTTAAAAAAAACCCTCTGTGCTTCACTTAATCAACCCTCTCTTCTCCCCAAACTCTTGGCAATCTCTGAGATGTTTTGTGTCTTTATAATTTTGCCTTTTCCAGAATGTCATATGAACAGAATCACACAGTATTTAGCCTTTTTAGACTAGTTTCTTTTACTTTGTAATAGGCGTGGAAGATCCATCCATGTTATTGCACATACGGTATTTTTTTACCAAAACATGTATACATTTTTCTCAAAATATTTTCTTTACAAAATCTGGCTGCCTTCGGTTGAATGTTCCCCCAAAACTTAATTCCCACTGTAACTGTTGAGGGTGGGAAATCCAATTTTGGTAATTGAAAGGTGAAGCCTGGAAGAGGTGATTAGATTCTAGGGCCGTGCTGTAATGAATGGGTTAATAATAGTGGTCAGGGGCGTGGTTCTGAGGGCTTTAAAAGGAGAGTGCATGAGGAGGTTAGTCCTTCTCTGCTCTGACATTTTTGCAATGTGATACTCTGCTGTCACTATCACCACTGCGAAGGTTCTCCCCAGATGTCTTCCCTGAACTTTGGACCTCCCAGCCTCAGAAACAGTAAGCAATAAATTTTGTTTTTTATAAATCACCCAGTTTTTTGTTACGAGCAACAGAAATGGACTTATACACTTGCTGAGTATAATGTTTAGCAAATGTCAGTAGAAGCCAATGAAGAAGTGAGAGAAAGAGGTTTACCAAATTTGACAGAGAGGCAGAACATTATGGCAACATCTATTATTTGTTAAAATAGCATTAATTTAACATATTATATGGAATGTGAAATTGCATAATTAATTTAACATAGTATATGGAATGTGAAATTGCATTAAACACACTTTGGGGATTTCCAACATCAAATGCTTATACATTCCTGAAATCATATAGAGGCATGCCTAACTTTGAGAAAAGTTCTATTTTAAAAAATCTTCATTTAAAAACAATTATTAGGGGGTGCTTAATTTTCCAGGAAGATTCAGAATATTTCTATTAAAATATCCAAATTTCTGTGAAATTCTAATCTGTCCCATTTATTTAAAAATTCAGTTAGGGCTGACCCGTGGCTCACTTGGGAGAGTGTGGTGCTGATAACACCAAGGCCACGGATTCGGATCCCTATATAGGGATGGCCGGTTAGCTCACTTGGGAGAGCGTGGTGCTGACAACACCAAGTCAAGGGTTAAGATCCCCTTACCGGTCATCTTAAAAAAAAAAAAAAAATCAGTTTACAAATTTAAGAGCCGGATAACTGTTTAAAGTGAAGTGTACTCAGTGGCACAAAGCTCGGACATAGGGGTAGCTAAACCTGAAATGAATTTCAGAAATCATCAGCCGAATCACACACCCCATGGCACAAGTTCCACTGCGACCTTCCCTGTTTATGGAGAAGGGCAATGGAAAGATCGTGGTCATGCTGAGAGCATGTTGGGATGAATCTCCAGAGAGAAGGCCCACTTTCTCTTCTATCAACAAAATTTTATGAGACGCCAGTCCCAAAGGGTGAATTAGATGTACAAGAGACATTTTCTGCTAAACATCAGAATTTGAGAAATATTTGGCTGTGATTGGTTCTGTGTGGCTTCCCTTTATTCCTCCATTCATTCATTCATTCACTCATCATATACTCAGTGCCTATTATATGCAAAGGACTGGGCTACATGCTGACTAAAGTGGAGTGAGAAATTCTCTCTTTCTTTCATAAATGTTACAAAATAGATCCCGTATTAATAATTCCACTGCCTTCTTTGTCCATTGCAGACATCACTAATCAATCAAGGCCCTCTTTCTCAGGTGTATCAGTCCGTTTCTGTTGATTATAACAAAGTACCTGAAACTGGGTGATTT
>NW_007726590.1:20915-22353 GCF_000696425.1 Galeopterus variegatus | reverse complement strand
TTGGGAAACACAGACTGGTTATCGCGGTTCTGTGTGGCTTCCCTTTATTCCTCCATTCATTCATTCATTCACTCATCATATACTCAGTGCCTATTATATGCAAAGGACTGGGCTACATGCTGACTAAAGTGGAGTGAGAAATTCTCTCTTTCTTTCATAAATGTTACAAAATAGATCCCATATTAATAATTCCACTGCCTTCTTTGTCCATTGCAGACATCACTAATCAATCAAGGCCCTCTTTCTCAGGTGTATCAGTCCGTTTCTGTTGATTATAACAAAGTACCTGAAACTGGGTGATTTATAAAGAAAACGATATTTATTGCTTACTGTTTCTGAGTCTGGGAAGTCCAAAGTCCAGGAAGCACATCTGGTGAGGGTCTTGGTGGTGGCAACAGTGACCCAGGGATCTCACATGGCAGAAACGGTGGAGCAGAAAGAGACTAACCTCTCATATGCTCTTCTTTTAAAGCCCCCCAAACCATACCCTTGACCACCATTATTAATCCATTCACTACTGCATCGTCCTACCATCTAATCACCTCTTCAAGGCCCCACCTTTCAATTAGCATAGTAAAATGTCCCACCCTCAACAGTTACAGTGGGGATTAAGTTTCTAATGTATGAACCCTGGGGGACACAATTCAATCGGTCCACAGCACCAGGGAGTTTGGACATGGCCTCAGAATCTTTCTTAAATCAGCATTCTAAGGGTCATGGCTAATCAATTGGGACTGGACTATGGGATAAAAATTATTCACTAGCCTTAGATTGGGTGATTGACTTAAATTATGCATACCTCTCAAACAATTTTCTCACTAGTAGTTTCCTTCACATCAGCTTAATTATATCATCTTGGTACATTGAATGTATAAAGATACCACCATGTTAGAAGTAGCTTGNTCAACAGTTACAGTGGGGATTAAGTTTCTAATGTATGAACCCTGGGGGACACAATTCAATCAGTTCACAGCACCAGGGAGTTTTGACATGGCCTCAGAATCTTAAATCAGCATTCTAAGGGTCATGACTAATCAATTGGGAATGGACTGTGGGATAAAAATTATTCACTAGCCTTAGACTGGGTGATTGACTTAAATTATGCATGCCTCTCAAACAATTTTCTCACTAGTAGCTTCCTTTACATCAGTTTAATTATATCATCTTGGTACATTGAATGTATAAAGATACCACCATGTTAGAAGTAGCTTGAGTTGGTAGGAAAAGCACTGAGCTGGGAATCATGTATCTACTTCTAATTTCACCATTCAGCTGGGCATTCTTTTTTTTTTTTTTGTCTTTTTTCCATGTCCGGCAACAGATCGCAACCCTCAGTGTCGCCCCCATACCGAACCGGGACCGGCAACGGGATCGCAACCCTCGGTGTTGCCCCCGCGCCTCGCTCAGCCAGTGAGCGGGAACTGGTCTGTATGTGGGA
>NW_007726590.1:14345-19915 GCF_000696425.1 Galeopterus variegatus | reverse complement strand
TAAAGCCCCCCAACCCATCCCCTTGACCGCCATTATTAATCCATTTACTACTGCATCGTCCTACCATCTAATCACCTCTTCAAGGCCCCACCTTTCAATTAGCATAGTAAAATGTCCCACCCTCAACAGTTACAGTGGGGATTAAGTTTCTAATGTATGAACCCTGGGGGACACAATTCAATCAGTTCACAGCACCAGGGAGTTTTGACATGGCCTCAGAATCTTAAATCAGCATTCTAAGGGTCATGACTAATCAATTGGGAATGGACTGTGGGATAAAAATTATTCACTAGCCTTAGACTGGGTGATTGACTTAAATTATGCATGCCTCTCAAACAATTTTCTCACTAGTAGCTTCCTTTACATCAGTTTAATTATATCATCTTGGTACATTGAATGTATAAAGATACCACCATGTTAGAAGTAGCTTGAGTTGGTAGGAAAAGCACTGAGCTGGGAATCATGTATCTACTTCTAATTTCACCATTCAGCTGGGCATTCTTAACACAACAGCCCTGTATTCTGCATTTTCTAGATCACAGTAGTTTTTTAATTTCTAAAATTATTTTTAATATTATTATTAGTTGACAAATGAAAAATTGTTTATATTTATGGAGTACAAAGTGATATTTTAACATATGTATATTTTGTGGGATGATTAAATCAAAGTAATTAACATATGGTATGTCTCAGGTCACTTGATATGTCCTGATGTTTTACTCAGAAAATATGGTCCCTAGTGTTCAGACAAGTGTGTTTCCTATGTGAGTCTCAGTCTCCTCTTGTGAAAGGTGAAGAATTGAAATGATTTCTCTAAAGACCCTCTAAAACAAGAGCCTAGAAAACCAAGAAGTGCCCCTTACACTGGACAATCTGAAAGGAAAAGAATGACCCATCCTGAAATCTGCATTTTCAATGGTCTGGAGCAAGTTGGGAAATGGGGGTAGGGCCACAGAAGCCACCATTGACACGGCACTAAGGCACTTTATACATTTTCTCCCTACATTCTCTGAACAACCCTGTGAGGTGTGTGTTGTTATCCTCATTTTCTAGATAAATAAACTGAGGCTCAGAGAGATGAAAGGTGCAGCTTAGGCTCACAGAGCTGATAAAGAGCAGGTTCCATCCTGCCACGCAGTCCCATTGCCATTGTCATTTGACTGTTGTCCATGGGCAACCCAAAAGGAGGAAACCTCAAGGGCAAGAAATATTTTCTAGAAATGTGTAGTTGGAAGTTGTGTTTCACTGTGGCCCTAAGGTTCTTGGAAGATGACGTTAGTGTCTGGGTTCTTTTGAAGCCATGGGAGCATGCTAGACAGCATGGTGAGCAAGCTGGAAGTGTATGCCAGTCACCTGGAGGAAGTGGTGGTGGAGAGGACCTACCAGCTGATGCAGAGAAGAGGAAGGTGGACAAGTTTCTGTCCACGATGTTGCCCAGGTATTCCACAGCACTGTGGGCCTGACAAAGACACCCAGGGAGCCACAGCATCGCTCTCCAAGAGGCCCCACACAGAGGAATTATGTCCCTTGTTCTTTTCCTTAGAGGATATCAGGTTCTTCTAAAAGGGGTCAAGCATTTTGCATGTAATTTGGTACACCCTGTTAAGGGAAATAGAAGCAAAAACGCTTCAACTTGTAGGAATAGAGAATGTAGTAGGGTTTTCACATGGAAGGTTGTGGATGCAGCAACAGGAAACTGGCCACTAGATGGCCCCCCAGTTTCATGAGTCCGAAGAATTGCCGAGTCCCCAGTATTTCCGATTGTGCGTCCAAAGCCCTTGAATGGTGCAGTATGTATCCATGACTTCAGATTTAAAAATTGCTCATTTTTGGTTCTGTTTTCATCTGTGTATTCTCTCCGCACTTGACAGAAGCATTTTCTGTTAAAATTCCTGTACACTTGCGTGTCTTGACCAAAGAGGGAGTGGGGGAGGGGCGGTGGGCAGGCGGGATTTGAATGTTAACGTGAGATGGTTGATTGAAGTAAAAATATTGAATTGTGGATTGGTGAATGATTACATTTGCTTCTGTATCTGCAGATCAAGTCTTTATAATCAAACTCCATAACCAATAGAGGAAAATGGGATGTCCTCGAGGAGGAAATTCTTTTTGTAAAGACATTTATGTGATCTGCTCCCCCACTTTCCTCCCCCCCAATTTATACCCACCCACTAAAATATCTCTTTAGAGAAAACACTGGTGGAGAAATGGATGTCAAAAGAATTCCTCTAGATGCTGGATTTTGTTAACCATAAACGTAGCCGACTGAAGGAAAAGGACCTGCAAGGGCAGCTTTGCAGGGATCCATAGGAAACGAGATGAAAAAGATCCTGTTCTCTGGTTTCAGCTTCATTGATGAGCAATTCATAGCTGGAAGGTCCGGGGAACCAGAGCATTTTGAGCCCATGACAATCTTTTTCTCTGACATTATTGGACTCATGAAACCGTGTTCTCTCAGCTTCCCCTTGCAAGTGGTGAAGCTCCTCAACGACCTGTGCAGTTGATTCGATCACATCATTAAGACGTATGATGTGTATAATAAGGTGAGACGCCTGGCTCCTGGTTGTGAAGGAACATGCACTCCTTGTCGGCTGTCACTGGGGCATTGTTGAGGATGGACCTGGTTCCAATGTCAACCAGGAGGAAGGCTCCATTTCACGTGCTGGCATGGCAGAAACAATGTTGTGTTCCTGTTTGTTTTCTTGGAAAAGGGCTTGGTTAGTCATTGATGTCTGTGCTGAAAAGAATCACCAGTAGTTCCCTGTTTCCTTCCATTATATTATCTCATAGTAAATGCACTTCTAAAAGAGGCATTGACCTTCTACTGGCAAATTCCTCCCTTTCCCTCCTGAATATATTTTCTTTGGATTCAGAGAGGCTCATATTTACTCTCCTGTAAAGCCTGTCTGTGGATCTGTGTGGGTCTCACTTCGGTTATTGTGATCCTTAGCAATTCAGGGTGAATACAGACTTCCACAGTTAGACTGTCAGACTTGTGGCCAAAGGGGTGATGGTGCTACTCTGGGGGATATATGGTCACTTAGAGTGAAAACAATTGAGCAGGAGATAGCAAAAACAGTAATAATCTGGCTTCATTCAGGTGGTGGTAATGACGGCTGCTCTACGTGTTTTCTAACTCTTCAGATGGGTCACAGCATTCCTCCAAGGACGATACTGTGTACCCATGTTCACACACACCTGATGGGCAGCCACAAGTGCACCAGCTCTGGCCACTATCCCAGGGCTCTGCATCTGCCTGTGGTCCTGGGGCCAGTGAGATTTGGGGGACAGGGTGGCCATATCCCTTGGTGACATGTCCTCAATGGTTATCCCTCCAGATTCCCCACAAATGATGCCTCTGTTCAAGGCAAAAGAAAGGATGGTATGAATAACCTCCAAACACACTCAAAAAACCCTGAAACCTGCCCCGCTTAGGAGGGCATCCTCTGGGGTTTTCCTTTTAGCATTACCTTCTCAGTTATGTTTTGCATGAGCTAATATTAAAACTAGTTTGTATTTCTAAAGGATGTTTTCATGGTGGGGAAAGGTAGCTTAGAAGCAGATTAGAAATGTTGACTAGGTGTAATTTTGGGGTCACTAGGACAGAGGTGTTCTTACTGCCTGGCTAATGCCTGAAATCCCATCATTACCACATTACCTTTGGATTCTGCCAAAATGCAAATGTATCTGGAAAGGACTGTAACTTCAGGCTTCTACTTGTCATTTATTTCTCTAGTGTAAGTGAAAGATTTGAAAGCTAATTTTGTTGGGTAGAGAAGAGGACAGATCAGACACTTACATATATGTACAAATGAACACATTTTGTATAATGTATCCATATGTATAAGTATATAATGCATCCATATATATAAGTGTGTATGACAGCCCTGGTGCACTCACTATGAGGACATTTCAGGTTGGGTAAGATGGATTCCATTTGATGGGTCCACCTGATCCTTCAAGATTTACCCCATCAGTCCACTGCTTCCCATCTAACTGGTTCTGAACTTGGGTGGAGAGAAAGGATCAGGGAAAGAGGGCTTTGTGGAAGAACCAGAACAAGAGCAGAACTTGAAGAAATGCTGGGACTTGGATGGGGAGGAGGTCGGGGAGTGTGACTAGTCAAAATATGGGGCCTCAAGACAGGTGTGAGTAATAGGGAGCTTTGGTCTCTGACGCCACCCCTACCTTGGCCTCCTTTGTGGCAAACAAAGGTCATTTTGTTGCTTTATTTTCAAGTTGAAACCATTGGAGATGCATACATGGTGGCTAGTGGACTTCCCATCCGCAATGAAAACCAACACATAGATGAGATAGCTACTATGTCCCTGCACTTCCTCAGTGCCACTATCCACTTCCAGATTGGGCACATGCCTGAGGAGAAGCTCAAGCTGTGGACTGGCCTCCACATGAGTAGACAAAACCGATTGGCAGGGGTCTTATGGTTTAGGTCTATACCTGGAAGCTCTGGGTTTGAGTCCTAGGTCCAGAGATTTTAGGAACCCAGACATTGAATGGTAACATCTTCAGGGGAAAGAAAAAGATTGTATTTCCAGCTAGCTAGGTTGCTTGATCATAACATATATGTACAAATGAACACATTTTGTATAATGTATCCATATGTATAAGTATATAATGCATCCATATATATAAGTGTGTATGACAGCCCTGGTGCACTCACTATGAGGACATTTCAGGTTGGGTAAGATGGATTCCATTTGATGGGTCCACCTGATCCTTCAAGATTTACCCCATCAGTCCACTGCTTCCCATCTAACTGGTTCTGAACTTGGGTGGAGAGAAAGGATCAGGGAAAGAGGGCTTTGTGGAAGAACCAGAACAAGAGCAGAACTTGAAGAAATGCTGGGACTTGGATGGGGAGGAGGTCGGGGAGTGTGACTAGTCAAAATATGGGGCCTCAAGACAGGTGTGAGTAATAGGGAGCTTTGGTCTCTGACGCCACCCCTACCTTGGCCTCCTTTGTGGCAAACAAAGGTCATTTTGTTGCTTTATTTTCAAGTTGAAACCATTGGAGATGCATACATGGTGGCTAGTGGACTTCCCATCCGCAATGAAACCCAACACGTAGATGAGATAGCCACTATGTCCCTGCACTTCCTCAGTGCCACTATCCACTTCCAGATTGGGCACGTGCCTGAGGAGAAGCTCAAGCTGTGGACTGCCCTCCACATGAGTAGACAGAACTGATTGGCAGGGGTCTTATGGTTCAGGTCTATACCTAGAAGCTCTGGGTTTGAGTCCTAGGTCCAAAGATTTTAGGAACCCAGACATTGAATGGTAACATCTTCAGGGGAAAGAAAAAGATTGTATTTCCAGCTAGCTAGGTTGCTTGATCATAATCAGGACATAAAATGGTGCCTTAAAAAGGTGTCGAACCTTGGGGCCGGCCCGGTGGCGCACTGCTATAGTGCACCGCTTGGGAAGTGCGGCGGCGCTCCCGCTGAGGGTTCGGATCCCACATACAGACCGGTTCCCGCTCACTGGCTGAGCGAGGCGTGGGGGCAACACTGAGGGTTGTGATCCCGTTGCTGGTCCCGGTCCGGTACGGG
>NW_007726590.1:9700-13345 GCF_000696425.1 Galeopterus variegatus | reverse complement strand
TGAGGGTTGCGATCCGTTGCCGGACACGGAAAAAGACAAAAAGGAAAAAAAAAAAAAGGTGTCGAACCGAAAACCAGGACAGTTATACAGGGCTATTTTTCAGAACTCCATGTGTCTGCATCAAGTGTCCTTTGATATGTTCTGTTTGTGTCGAACTCATGGGCATGCAGAAGTGATCCGTACTTGGTTAAATACTCTTCTGTCACTGTCTTGACGTTCTTAATAATTTTTGAACAAATGGTCCCATATTTTAATTTTGTTCTGGACCCTGCAAATTACATAGCTGGTCCTACTCCTGCCTGTCATCCGGGGCTCAACTAAAATAAAATCTGCTCCCCAAATCGGAATTAATTACTCATGTTTGTGCCACTGTTGGCTTTGTTTACATCTCTAGTTTATAAATTACATGGTCATTAATTGATTATGTCACTGTCCACCACAAGCCTGTGGGTTCTGTAGGTTGCCTTTTTGTTAAACCCAAATCTTATTGCCAAGCTCTGCCTCAAGAGGGCACTTAACAGGTATTTGTTGAATTGCATTTGTTGACTTGATGGATTTGGAGTCCAGCTCTTGGGAAACACAGACTGGTTATGCCTTTTGCTTCTTCCCTCTTTTGGTCCTGTGGTGGCTGGCGTAGTAGGAACCATCATGCCCAGATACTTCTGTTTGAAGACACTGTGAACATGGCATCTAGGATGGAAAGCAGCAGTTTGCATGGGTATCATTATAGCACCTTGTAAACAAATATCTCTGCCTCCTCCAGTCCCCTATCTATAATCAGAGGGTATTTTTAGAAGACTCATTTGCATTTTGTCTACTGTTTTCCATTTGGAGAATAAGATCATTATTCACTTCAGACAACACTGGTCACAAGCTTTGTAGACAAGGTTTTATACTGTGCTGTCACTGGAGTCATGTAAACATACATGACCTCCTTCTTCCAAGACCTTCCATTGTAAACAATCAGACATATAAAGCCATATAAATGAAGAGCAGAAGTAGAAAAACTTTTCCTGTACAGAGCCAGATTAAATATTTTAGGCTTTACAGGCTATAGAGTCCCTGTTGAAACTATTTAGCTATTGTAGCTCAAAAGCAGCCGTAGACAATATGTAAATGAATTGGCATGGTCATGTTCCAATAAAACTTTACCTGCAAACACAAGTAGTAGGTTGGATTTGGCCTGTGAGTGGTAATTTGCCCATTCCTGGTATAGAGTATATTCTTGGCATTACAGAAGAAATCTATGACCTGAGAACATCACAGTCTTTTGCTTTATATTAATTTTATTGCATTGACTATTGCTAGACACATGTATGCTATTTATCAGTCAAGACTTGGGAAAAAGAATTACTCAGCAATTTAAATTTCAAAGAGTTTAAGTGAACATTGTTTTG
This sequence comes from Galeopterus variegatus, assembly GCF_000696425.1. NCBI lineage: Eukaryota > Metazoa > Chordata > Mammalia > Dermoptera > Cynocephalidae > Galeopterus > Galeopterus variegatus. The sequence goes on along the minus strand of NW_007726590.1, from coordinate 11,948 downwards.
AATTTGTAAATTTTCCACAATACATAAAAACAGACACACAAAATTTTCCCCTCTGATTACTTCATTGTCTAAGTTAATCAACCAAGTCTCAACCACAGATTTAAACCTCTATCTTAGCTTGTAAGTAAAGGTTTTTAAGGATAAATTTTGAAGGTAGAGCTGCTTATGTAGCCTCCAACCCTGATTCTAGTTGCATTTCTGGTTACAAACAACATTTTCAGTAAAATGTTCCAGCTCTGGTACCACCCCAGGAATCCTGAGGAGTCCAGTGAACCATCATCCGTGGGGATTACCAACTTGCATAGTGAGTCAGCTCTGCCTTCTCCTTCTAAACTGAACATACTGAAGTTTGAGCAGCACCTGATTGTGTCTGAGCAATGCTTGGATGGCTGGGGGTTCCAGCCTAAGTGTCCCAGACTTCAGAGAAGTTATCCATGATTTGTTTAATGAGTGGTCCTGGTGATCAGAGAATTTGAGCAGTGTAGATTCTCTCTTCAAAGCAGCTCCTGCCCCACAGCCCAACTGACATCCCCCTGACAAGGCGATAACTAGGCAATGACTGGTTTATGGCAGCTCTCTGGATCTATGTCTCTCAGAGCACTGCAGATGCCCTGCTAGCATTGGGAGGCTACGATTTGTAAAAGAGAGGCACCATTCCAGACAAGGTAAGACCAGGGCAACTGTGCCTGACCTGCCTCATTTGGGTCTCTGATGGGCATGTTGAGGAACTTGGCTGGTTGAATGAGTCTTTGCACAGTGAACCTCTGTGAATGAACTTCCACAGTCTCTCTGGAGACTCACATGACTGCCAGGTCTTCTTCCTTCAGAGAAGACTGTGCAGTTCCCTGAAATGGTCAGACAGGGAATCTCCAACAGAAAGCACCTTAGCGTCCACCTAGACCAACCCCTCATTAGATGCCTCCTCTCTGTGTGCCACAAATGGTGCCCTGGCTTCTGCTTTAACGCTCCAGTGTAGTCTACCACACAAAGCAACAGCAAATAGAAGACCAGGAATTATAATGCCCACCTTTCCTCTGTGTTCCTTCACCTGAGTCTGAAGTGCCCAGATAGAGGGTACAGAGTCTTTTGATTTGACCTTGGCTTTGGAGGTACTAGACCTCATTTCTATACATTAAAAAATCCCCCCCCCTTCTTCTGCCTTCCCCTTCATCCAAGCCTTTGTCACTGAAGTGTGCCAGGATACGTTCTCATCTTTTTCTTTGGATTGCCCTTTCCTGGGGCTGGGTGGGGGGCAGGGCTCCTCTTGAGACGTTCTCAGGAATGTCTCGGGGATGTTCATGGTGGGAGTGGTAGGTGGTTACTGTGACACTGGGTGTTTGGATAAGTGTGGGGATCTAGAAAAAGAGGTGAAGGAAAAGGGGGTGGTATTAACTCCCCAGTCTGCTGAGCCTGGCCCTGGCATACTGTATCCCATCAACTGACTTCAGGTAAGAGGAAGACATTTCTAGAAGGCAGTGGTGTAGAGATATGTGGAATCCTGTCCCATTGTTTATAGCTATCTGATTTGGGGGCTTGGTTTTTTCATCTGTAAACTGGGGTTTTTCATCTGTAAACCCTGGAAGGGCGGATGTGAGGATTAAATGTGACCGTGGATGTGAGGTGCTTCACCTGGTGCCCAATTCATAATAAGAGCTCAATAGATTTTACTATTATTTTCAAAAGACTTTCTTTGCAACCAACTTTAGTATCCACTGGTCTTCACCCCCTAGGCCATGGTTGACCGTCCATTTAGACTTATCAGTAAAGCCCAGGAAAATCGTCAAGATTTCTTCCGTCAGGGGGTCTTTCCCTCTGGGAGGCAGTTCCTGCTGTCCCAGCAAACCAGGCAGACTTGAGAAGTCTGCTCAGAGGCCATGCTGCATGAACAGTTGCCTCGTCTGTGAGCCCCCAGCACCCTCCTCTGCATCCCACAGGGCAAAGGAGAACAAACGACTCTCCAGCTGAAGGATAAGGAAGGCTTCCTTACTCCACTCCCTGAATTTGCTGAGGAAGAAGCTCCAGTCCCAGAGGTCTTCTGAGGTGAGTATTTTCTTTCAGGATGTGTGTGGAGTCACAGACTCCTCTGTGCGAAGCATGAAACAGCTCATGTAAACGGTGTAGTTCTGGCGTATTGAGTCGCTCTCCCACTAGGGGGAGCTGTCTAGCTGTCCTCTTCTTCCTACCCCAGCCTGTGGCCCAGAGCCAATGTGGACGTGGGTGAGCAGAATCTGGGGAACTCATTTCCCGG
>NW_007726590.1:6512-8089 GCF_000696425.1 Galeopterus variegatus | reverse complement strand
TTTTATTGTGGGGGGCTCTGCTCCTCCATAGGGCCTTCAGCATCAAGGACTGAAGGCTTTATACCCACGTTTAGAAGGAGGGAAGGCAGAAGGCATTTATGTGAGGGGACAGGGAAGCTTTCCCCCGCTACTCCAGCATGAAGACAATGGGCCAAAATTTATCTTCTCATGTTCCTACACTTCTCTTGTTTGGGATCATGGCTTCTGGATCCCCAACACTGCTCAACTGTGACTGTGAGGGGAAACAAGGCTACCTCTGCCATGGGGCCTCTCAGAGAGATGGGCCAGTTCCCATCCATCCATCCATCCATTCATTCATTCACCCATCCATTCACATGACCATTTCATTAATTAAAGGGGCATTTATTAAGCACTTGCTCTGTACCAGCTGTCACATTGGAGGACAACAAGAGAATAAGAAATGTTTCTTGATCTTTAGCTTGCAGTTTAGTTGGGGAGAAGAAGCATAAATAGTAGAATGCAACATTGAGGACTAACAGAGCTACATACAGAAGTGTAGAAATCACAAAGTAATCCAGTATTGTTATGTTAAAAAGGCATTAGAAAGGGATACACAGGGGCAGGGAGGGTCAGAGAAGCAACAGTCTGTTATTATCCCCTCTGTGTATTTGTGTTGTGTGTGTGTATTTTTCCCCTCCAGCTCTAGCCCACACGCTTATGTAAATTGTTTGTATAAGACTTTGTTACTTCTGCCTTTTTCATTAAACATTAGAACATAAACATTTGGCATCCAGATGCACACATACACACAAAAACATACATGCACACGTGTATACACAGACATCCACACGCACACATATGTACACATAGATACTTATACATGCACACTCATGTGCATATTCATGCATGCGTACTGACACACACATGTGTATTTGTATATGCATACAAATACATATGGGTATATGTGTAGAGAAAGAGAGTCTTTAGGAATCGTCACCAGGAATTTTGATAAGAGCAGTTCCCTAAAATCTATATGCAGTGTCTTTTCTGTGTCACTCCAGGATGCCTGAGAGAGAATGTACTTTTCTTCCTTCTCTTACTGTCTGTTTTATGTTTAGCACTAATGAGAATTTGCAAGAGAGATTGTTTTGAGAGGGCTTTCTCTTAATTCCCCAATAGGGAAGTTATGAAACAGGAAGGGCAACCTACAAAGGGCTTTTAGTTAACTTTAAGTAAAAACACATTCAGTTGCTGGCAAGAGATATTAGGTCTTTATAGACAGGGATGACCAAAGAGACCTTTTTCCCTAAATATTAATCATACGAAATGGCTTTATCTCCTTGCATCTAAAAACCTAATACTGGAGTTTTTGAAATGTAAATATAGGCTTGAAAGATTGAAAGTCTGTGGTATACAGGTGAGTCTCAGAAGCTCTCCTTGTTGAAACACCTGGGAGGGTTTGAGGAATTGGCTATCAACATGATATATTAATACTGTAAACTATAGTCATAGGTTATTTTAAGGCATTTTATTTATTCCATAGCACCAAGTAGATATACAAGATCATAAAACATGATGATAAAATAAAGCCATACTAATACAACATTGTGTTACTC
>NW_007726590.1:4100-6083 GCF_000696425.1 Galeopterus variegatus | reverse complement strand
ACCTAATACTGGAGTTTTTGAAATGTAAATATAGGCTTGAAAGATTGAAAGTCTGTGGTATACAGGTGAGTCTCAGAAGCTCTCCTTGTTGAAACACCTGGGAGGGTTTGAGGAATTGGCTATCAACATGATATATTAATGCTGTAAACTATAGTCATAGGTTATTTTAAGGCATTTTATTTATTCCATAGCACCAAGTAGAGATACAAGATCATAAAACATGATGATAAAATAAAGCCATACTAATACAACATTGTGTTACTCTGACAGCCAAGGATTTATGAAAATGGCTATGAGTATGCTATTTAAGAGTTTTTGACTAGAACCAATAAAATATGTCTTCTGTCCTTCCTGACTATAAAAATCTCCGAATTTACAGAAAGAAGAGATTCCAAGTTGGTTGGAGCACCAGCTTAGAGACCAAGTTTAGACTACACGGAGTCATTTTACTCTAGCCTATTGCCAAACAGACACATACTTCATGTCTCCAGAGATTTGATAACTAATTTCTGAGTTCACTAACACAAGGTGTAAAAGAACCATCCAAACTGCAGGTCTCAAAACTTCTCAAATACATTAAATACAGAGAGACAAACTGATGTGCTATTTTCAAATTATAAGGCCACTAAGTCTGTACATGACTAAGAAAAGAACTCAGAACTCTGGCTTTTCCTGTCCACACTCCAGCTAATTCTTTACCAGGATTGGTTCATTCAGTTATTTTGTTGACAATGTAAATCACAGATATTGGCATTTTCTGGATCACTGTGGGGGCCACATTATGAGCATGAGCTACCACGTGATTGCATTGGCTGAATTTGCATTTGTGTTTCTGATTTTTTTATTTGTTCCATTCTAATGATGGTTCCATTGTGATAAGTTAATGAGACAAAAACAGATTTGGGCTTGAATGATTAAGTAAAGTTTAAATGAGGTCAGACCATTCCACACTAATGAAGATTTCTTACTGGAGCAAGTAGTGAAAAATAGAGCACTGACCATCACAAGGTATATGATGGGATTGGGTCACTAAGCTCAGAGAGGCTGTGTCATGGGTCACTCTGGAGGCATGTGGCAAGCAGCAGTTTCATTTAGGTGATGCCACATTATTATGTTAAATTAATGTGTTTTATTCTTTTTGTTGTTTTATTACTATTTAACTTGTAATTTGCTTTTGATTTCAGGAATATGTATCAGCTATAAAAATAAGAAGTTTACACCTATAATGTTTATGTATATTTACAAAACCCTATAATAAAAAATGAATTAGGTTAGTATTAGGGGCTCTCAAGAATCTGTTTCCTTTATATTACTCAGGTTTGAGCAGAACCATCGTATTCCACTCTGATTCCCACATTGTCATTTGAAAGATTGGAACCCTCTGCCTGGGGGCTCAGCTCTGGTCCTTAGGTAGAATTACACAGCCTCAATGACAAAGCCCCTTTTTGGCAAGGTTGGCTATTCCTGTGCATTCTGTATTTAACATTGACTTTGTGTTTATGCCCTACATGCTCCTCAAAATGCTCAGCTGCACTTGGCTGGGTGTGCTCATCTTTTAAAATCAGAATAACTTGGGCCGGCCCGGTGGCGCACTGGAGAGTGCGCCGCTTGGGAGCGCGGCAGCGCTCCCGTGGAGGATTCGGATCCCATGTGGAGACCGGTTCCCGCTCACTGGCTGAGCGTGGTGTGGACGCAACACCGAGGGTTGCGATCCCGTTGCTGGTCCCCGGTACGGGCGCGACACTGAGGGTTGCGATCCCGTTGCCGGTCCCCGGTACGGGCGCGACACTGAGGGTTGCGATCCTGTTACCAGTCAGTAAAAAAAAAGAGACAAAAATGAAAAAAAAAAAAAATCAGAATAACTTTCAAACTGCAGCCCTGACTTCGGGATGGGGGATGGAGACTCGTCCCACAGTGGCAGGAGAAGGACTGTGGAATTTCAGGGCCACAGGAAGTAGCAAGAGAAATTGGGACACCCAAGAA
>NW_007726590.1:0-3140 GCF_000696425.1 Galeopterus variegatus | reverse complement strand
CGGTCCCCGGTACGGGCACGACACTGAGGGTTGTGATCCTGTTGCCGGTCCCCGGTACGGGCGCGACACTGAGGGTTGCGATCCTGTTACCAGTCAGTAAAAAAAAAGAGACAAAAATGAAAAAAAAAAAAATCAGAATAACTTTCAAACTGCAGCCCTGACTTCGGGATGGGGGATGGAGACTCGTCCCACAGTGGCAGGAGAAGGACTGTGGAATTTCAGGGCCACAGGAAGTAGCAAGAGAAATTGGGACACCAAAGAAAAATGATCACCGACTTCACAAAAATCATTGCAACATGGATTTGGCAAAGTGCTAATCTCTGCTCCCCAACAATGTGGTCTTCTGTTTGTTCTTTTTGGCGGCACAATAAATGTGAGTTCGTCATTCACTCAGGACGACCTTGGGTGGAGGATCTGCAGCAGCCTGGCTACGTCCTATAACACGGCACAAATCCCCAGCATCACGATGAGGTGATAGAAGACATCTGTGAAGCAGAGCGGGTGGGAGAGGTGCTCAGAAGCAGTTCTGCAAGGCCAAGGATGACGCAACAGAAGAGTCAACCCAGGGCTTGTCAGTAGGTTTCCTTACAACTCTGCACACTTTATGCCAAGTCAATGAGGTGATAGAAGACATCTGTGAAGCAGAGCGGGTGGGAGAGGTGCTCAGAAGCAGTTCTGCAAGGCCAAGGATGACGCAACAGACGAGTCAACCCAGGGCTTGTCAGTAGGTTTCCTTACAACTCTGCACACTTTATGCCAAGTCAATTTTGTTCTGTAGCTCACTTTAATCAGTACGAAGAACCCAATAGATAAACCGAGGTCATGGACCTCTGACCAACAGGAATCTGAACTTTAACAATACAGTGATGGCACTTTTCACTGTAGGGCTTTTGTTACAAAACGAGAATCTAGCATTGAAGTTTTAAAAAGTTGATTTACATGATTTTCCTGTAATTTTGAGAGCTAAGTCTACATCTGTGAGTTTATTAATAAATGGAACTGTCTTACCCATCTCCTTGCATGGTTGCCTCCTTCTCACGATGCAGGTGGGATCTTGGGTCTTAGCTGAAATGTTTCTTCCTCTAAGGGGCTTCCCTGGCTGCTCTCTAAATCATGTCCCTGCACACCCCCCACCCCCATATTTCACACGTATTAGAAAGGACAGGGGACTTGCCTGTCTTGCTCACTGCCACAATGCCTAGAACAGGGCCTGCTACAGTCACCATAATTACGGTTGAGCCTTACTGCATGTTTGATATGTGCTGGGCATTGTTCAGTGAGTGCCCTTAGCTGTGATTAAATAATCCATACTATAGCCGTGTATGATAGGGGCAGTTATTAGTCCAATTTTACAGAGGAAACTGGGGTATAAAGGGGTGAGATCATTTCCCAAGGTCATTCAGTTCATGAGGGGCAGAGCCATAACAACAGGGACTCAAATATTTGTTGAATGAACAGATCATTGGAAATCATGTTTTCCAAATGCAGGAAGCCAGGCAAAGCCACGTGGTGAGGTCTTGCTGAGACTTGGGGCTTCATCCAGTTTACTGCCAGCTCCTCCCTCTCTTCAGAGCTCAGGGGCCGGTTGGAGAGAGACCTCTCTACCTCTGTCCCCTATGCCCCACTCAGGTGTGGTTTAAAGTGCAATTTTTGGTCCTTAAAGGTTTTCTCGGGGCCAAAGTTAAGCTTCTTTGAAAACACACATCTGCCTTTAAAACCTTGCCCCATGACATTTCTCAGAGGTGTCTTCTTTCTTACCTGAGAAGCTATAGAGACTCGAAAATCCCCTGCCTGTAGTGAGTAAAGAGAGAGAAGGCAGGTTTAAAAAAAAACCAGGGAAGAAAAATCTCAGAGCTGTTTCTAAAACACAAACCTGATCGTATCCTGTCCTGATTGAAACATCAGGCCCCCGTTGATGTTAGTACAAAGTTTATACCAGGCTTTACAATGGTTTCGTCTCACACTATTTTCCCCTCGGCTGTGTGAGGCAGGGTTTGGTAAACTTTCTGGAAAGGACCGGATAGTGAAAACTCTCAGCTCTGCCTGCATGTGGTCTCTATGCCGCGGATCCACGCTGCTGCTGCAGCCTGCACACCGCTGCAGACAATGCCTAAATGAACGAGCTCGCCGTGTTCTAATACAACTTGCTTTATAGACACTGAAATTTGAATTTCATGTAATTTTCGTGTGTCGTGAAATATGGTTCTTCTTTTGATTTTTCATTTGAACCATATAAAAATGTAAAAAACCATTCTTAGCTTGCAGGCCACACAAAATCCGGCTGCAGCCTGGGACTGCACTCTAAGGTAGAGCTGCCCAAGCCCCTCCTTCCCACAGGTCTTGCCGTTCTTCATGCCACACAATCCTTCAGGTCATGCCTCAAGGTTGTCAGCAGAGGTCCTCCATGAGCCCTGGACTAGGCTGAAATCACTTGCCACATAGTGTCATAGCACCCTGCTCACCCCAGCCTCCTGAGTGATCTCTCTTTCCCTCGATGTTTAACATTTTTCTCCCTGCTAGACGCTAAATTCCCCGTGGGTCTCGCTTCTTTCTTTCTTTTCTATTTTTATTTTTTGCTTCTGGCTAGTACGGGGATCCGAACTCTTGAACTTGGTGTTCTCAGCAACACGCTCTAACCAAGCGAGCTAACGGGCCAGCTCCCGGTCTTGCTTATTTCTGAAACTCCGGTGCCCAGCGCGGCTGGATGCTCCACAGAGTTTTGTTGACTTGCCCGTGACATTCTCAGGACGTTTCATTTTCTGCTATTATCGTTCACTGCATGCTCGGTTTGGAAGCTCTGCCCCCCCTAATTCCTAGGGAGCACTTGAATTTACAAACCTCAAGTCCTTAGTTTGGCACGAGCTGCCCCCTACTCCCCGCGGGAAAACTCCAGGAGCAGGTGAAGGTTGTGCCCACAGGCACACCTGGTTTGGCAATTCAGTCAAAATGCTCAAACCCGCTGTGCCTGTGGCCGCAGCCCAGCGCGAACTCAACAGTGGGGGACACAGGCTTACTCCGCAGGGACAGCTCCACCACCAGGACGCCCCCTGTCTGCGCCCGCAGCACGCGCTTCCGCTTGTCGCAGGTCTGGGAGGCCGAGGGGAGAAGGGGGGACAGGAGGGGGGAGGAGGGGTAGGAGG
>NW_007726589.1:648543-649059 GCF_000696425.1 Galeopterus variegatus | reverse complement strand
GTCAGTGATCCCTCGAAATTTAATTCAGGAAAGCGACCTCAAGATAATTATCAGGAAAAAAGAAAAAAAGAAAAAAACTATTTAAATGCTCTATGCTTACAGATCTGAGCCAAGCTCCTCAGGTGACAAGTTTTCATAGGTGACAGGAGTTCACAGTTTATCACTCCTATTTTCCAAGAGGACTAAGGAAACAAATCTAGTGCAGTTTTTAAATGCAATAAGGAGTTTTGACTTNTCTACCCACTAGATGCCAGTATCACTCCTAATTGTGACAACCAAATACGTCTCCAAACATTACTGAATGTCTTCTAGGGAGCAAAATTGACCCCAGCTGAGAACTGCTGGTCTAGAAACCAATGCAAAGAAGTTTAGTTACCAAATACCCAACACTCCCTCCCCACTACCCCCAAACAGGCAATCTCTTCTATAAGATAGTTTCAGTGGTGGGCCAAGCCGAGGTCTTGTGTGAACACATGTGCTTTCCGTGAGAACATGTGGAATTGCAGTGGCCAGAAC
>NW_007726589.1:646093-646747 GCF_000696425.1 Galeopterus variegatus | reverse complement strand
TTCAGCTTAGTGACTACATGGGGGTCTTGGGGTGGAGAGCGGAGAGGAAGGTTTGAAAGTTCAGGTGATGTTTCCCATAGGTTGTTTTTGGAAATTCACATCAAATCTAGACGTTGGATATGACAAATTAGTCATAGGTGTCAACATGTATGAATCTCTGGCAGAACAAGCAATGCAAAGATAGTCTCCACTGGCCAATAGTAGAGAATGCTCCAGAATGCACCATCAGAGACAGCCAAATATTAGCTGCAAAGCTAGGGGATGAATCCCAAGGTGTGCCTTGACCCTACAGTTCCATCCAGATCCAGCAGGTGATGCCCAAGAATGCTTGGCACCTTGCCAGGCCCACATCCCTACAGAAGGCTCTGGATGTTAAACTTGGAAAGAAGAAACAAGGCTTAGATCTTTGCCCCCAGGATGCTTACAATCCAAAAGCCTGCCTCCTTACAAATACATTGAGAAGATAAATGACAATTTCCGTATATATTGCACCTTGCAGAATTCACAGTACTTTTTCATAAATTGTCTTGTTTGATCCTCAAGGCCCTACAACATACATAGGAAAGTGACCATAACCCAAATTTTAAAAATGAGGAAACTGAGGAAGTTAAAGCCCTGGCCCATGATCGTGGGGCAAACATTCTGAGGAATCAG
>NW_007726589.1:643761-644044 GCF_000696425.1 Galeopterus variegatus | reverse complement strand
GTGGGATAGATGACATTATACTCATCATTTTACAGGTGAGGCAAGCAAAGTTTAAAGAGGTTAAATGAACTGACCAAGGCCTCATAGCTGGGAAATAAAAGCCTCGCTGCTGCATCCCACAAGGGTAACCATGATGTCATGCTGCCTTCCCAAGACTGGTCACCAGAGTTTACCTCCCGCTGAAGTATGTCAGGACTAGTACCACATGGGCAAGGTGCAATTGTCAGTGATCCCTCGAAATTTAATTCAGGAAAGCGACCTCAAGATAATTATCAGGAAAAAA
>NW_007726589.1:641293-641859 GCF_000696425.1 Galeopterus variegatus | reverse complement strand
GGCCAGCCCAGCTTTGTTTTTTTGTTTTGTTTTTTTACCAGATACGTAACTAGGGTAATGTCTTGCAATATCTTCTCTGTTGTTCTTTCGTCTGTTGTGTGATCTCATCCGTAGGGCATAGGTTGTCCTGCTAGAAGCCTAACAGTAGCCTGTACAGTGCCTGGTATCTGCTAAGTCCTTGTGACATAGTTGTTGAATGAATGAATTATTTAATGAAAAGTAAAATATTCAGTGGACCTAATGATCCTATCAAAACACTTGGACTTTATGAAAAAGGAAGAAACAGATGCTAACACCCAATTTCTTCCCTCTATGTCCTAGTTGTTTACATCTAAGTGTGTTAAATATTCTTCCTGGCAAAAACATTTGGAAAAAAAGAAAAAAGCTGAAATGTCCAGATGGATCTGACATGGTGACAATCTCCAGAAGTGAAAAAGCTCAAAGACTGATGAATAGACCTCCCCATCCAGTCTGAGCCAGTGGAGTCTTGTCCAACATTTTTCCATTTGAATTGTTTACAGTGAAAAAGATGAGACTGCCTGCAGTCTTGTTCTAGCGTTCCCAAC
>NW_007726589.1:640773-641215 GCF_000696425.1 Galeopterus variegatus | reverse complement strand
TGAGCAGAATGCACCCCGATCTATGATCTCTCTTATTTCCTCTCTCCAGTACCTTCCTCTTTTTTTCTCCCTTTCCTCCCTCTTTCCTTATTCCTTCATTTTCCTTTTCTTTCTCGTCTTTCTTTGCCTGTGTTCAGGGATTATTTGACATTATCTTTAGCCCAGAGCTAAAGAACGTGCGCTTTTTGGCTAAAATAAAGTTGTCTTGTCACCCCGGGTCCTGGAGGACACCAGTTGTAGGTCCACATTTAAGATCTTACATGACTAATTCATTTAAACTCCAGTGCACTGAGAACATAGCTCCCTGCATGTTTCCCTCCTCTCAAAAATCTCTCCTGAGTCATCTTGTCCCACCCACCCTTACCTAAGACGACTCCAATCTCTCTCTTCCAAGACCTTCATCATAGACTTAGCGTTACAGAGCACATGAATGGCTCACACA
>NW_007726589.1:634504-639648 GCF_000696425.1 Galeopterus variegatus | reverse complement strand
TGGTGCTTACCTCCTACTGCCCCAAGTGACAGAGGGCAGCCACCATGCATTGAGCACCTGCCACAGCTCAGGACTGCTCCTGGGAACTCACACAAGTTGTCTGTGCTCCTCACAACAACGCCATTTTACAGATCGGTAACAGAGATCCTGCCCCAGGTCATGCAGCTGGTAAAAGATGGAGCTGAGAATGCACAAGTGTGTTGGACTCCACATTTCTTTTCATGACATCAGGCTATGACAGAAGAGATAATGCCCTGTGCACTCTTCCATTCACATCACTCAGAAACACTTATGTGTGCAGAATGGGCACTGGCAGGATGCTGAGAGCCCAGTGTGGGAGACAGACAAGTGTGTGTCTTAGCTTTGCAAGGGGAGCTGCCCGAGGTGGCAGGGCAGATTCCACTGAGCCACAGAACAAACCACATTTGAGTTACCTTGACTCAGGGCTTAGAGTTTTGTGAAATTAATTTCACTGGAGTGAGGAAGGAAGAAAGGGAGGAAGGAAAATACTTTTGGTTAACATCCTTCCAGACTTTTTTCTAAATGTTTATGCACGTGGGATGATGTTAATCTCTGTATCCCTGGCACCCAGTTCAGTGTAATGTGTGGTGCATCTCTGTGATTAATAGATGTTCTTTGAAGGAATTAATGCATGAATGTGTGGTGTTTATTGACTGACAACAATTTCCTCCTATTCTGTTCTTTGTGAGGATGAAGAAAAGCAGATCACTCTAAAAATGACCAGTTTCCTGGGTGCTAGGAGACATAGCTACACAGACCCTGCAAAGAAGAGTATTTTCTCTATTCTGAGATACTGAACACTGCTCCACCCCCACCCCCACCCCACTTCCAACATTTTGTATCCTCAAGGAAATTGGCATTTGACCAATATAACCTGAAAATGTATCACTTCATGCTTATATAGTGATTTATATTTTACAAAGTGCTTTCATGATAATCTCATTTAGAAAATAAGCTGTGATATAGTGCTACTATTCCCCTTTTAAAGAGGAGAAAATGGGGAACATGCCAGGCCAAGTGAATGGTTTAAGATCACATAACTAGTCAGCAGTACAACCAGGACTAGAATTGCAAGCCCAGTGTTCTTTGGGATTGAGCCCTAGGAAACTCTGCAAAGGGCTTTGTTATCATGGAGATTTGCCTGACCATCCTGGGACAGAAAGGGGAAAGGTGCAGGGAAAAATGGCCTTTGTCCTTTGTCCCAAGCCCCATCACCTGGGAAGTTCAGGACCAGCAAGCAAGCAAGAGTAGCCCCATGATCCACCTCAGTTGGATGGTGCTAAATTGACAAAGCCCTGTTCTGAATGACTTTACCTGGAGGTGATCTCTTCTGCTAGACTGATTGTGACATTAAAAATGGATGAGGCTGGGGACATTTCCTACCCAGAGCTCAATGGGGACTGGCAAGTGTCAGATTTGAAATTTCTTACTGAAATTCACAGGCTTCTGCTGACCTGGGACTTGAAGGCCCCAACCTGGAAACACTCCAGAATTAAATGTTGACAACTAAGTCAGGAGAGAAAGTACATAAAATGCCTAAGCCTGGCAGCAGCAAAAGGACTCTGGTCTTTACCTATGGGGTGGGCAAGTGGAAAATAACCCAACTGGGATCTAAGACCTGCCTTCTCATCCTCACACTGTACTACGGTTTGAGTGTGTCCCTCCAAAATTCAGATGTTGCCAGTGTGATGGTGTTAACAGATAGGGCCTTTAAGAGGTGATTAGACCATGATGGCTCCTTCCTCCTTAGTGGGATTAGACCCTTATTAAAAGAGGCTTCATACAGTGTGTGGCTAGCTTGCCCTTCTGCCTTCTGTCATGTGAAGCTGCCATGCAGCAAGAAAGCCACCAGACCAAATGCCAGAGACTTGATCCTGGACATCCCAGCTTCCAGAACTGTGAGAAATGAATTTTCATTCTTTATAAATTACCTGGTCTCAGGTATTTTGTTGTAGCAGCACAAATAGACTAAGACACCTTGCCACTATTTTAAAGAACTAAGCTTCTTTACTCTTAAAAAGAAGGAAGGAATTAGATGATCTTAAAGAAGATGGCACCTAGAAGCACAAGAAATGTCTACATAAACTTAAGTCCATCTTCCTAAAAAAAATTATTTTTGAAAAAAGGAGAAAAACATTTACTCATATAGCAAAAAATAAATTGTGGGATGTGCACACACAAACACTCATATGCATATATTCAAGAAGTTTACAATCTCATAGATGAAATATGTAGATGTTGTTGAGAAAAATAGTCCATATGCTATGGGTCAAATGTGTCCCCCAAAAGTTCATGTGTTGGAAACTTAATGCCCATTGTAACAATGTTAAGAGGGTGGAAAATCCACTTGTGGTATCTGAAAGGTGGGAAGGTGTAGAAAAATGGCTATTGGGGGGCCAGCCCATGGCTCACTCAGGAGAGTGCAGTGCTGATAACACCAAGGCCACAGGTTCAGATCCCATATAGGGATGGCCGGTTGACTCACTGGGAGAGCGTGGTGCTGACAGCACCTTGTCAAGTGTTAAGATCCCCTTACCGGTCATCTTTTAAGAAGAAAAAAAAAAAAAAAAGCCATTGGTGAAGTACCAAACAGTGTCTATATCAATTGTTTCTGAATTCTTGGGTTATTGGTTATTGCTACTTTTTAATTTGTTTTTCTTTATGGATTGTCTGAACTCTTAAATGAGAATATAGTGCTTTTATAAGCAGGAAAAAAAAAAGACAATTTTTACTTTGAAATAAATCAATAAAAACAAGGAACAGACGGGGCCGGCCCGGTGGCGCACTGGATAGTGCGCCGCTTGGGAAGCGCGGCGGCGCTCCCGCCCGAGGGTTCGGATCCCACATACAGACCGGTTCCCGCTCACTGGCTGAGCGAGGCGCGGGGGCAACACCGAGGGTTGCGATCCCGTTGCCGGTCCCCGGTCCGGTACGGGGGCAACACTGAGGGTTGCGATCTGTTGCCGGACACGGAAAAAGACAAAAAAAAAAACAAGGAACAGAGAAGAAAACTATTAAGGATGGTGTGTTCGTCTGTTTTGTGTTGCTATAACAAAATATGTGGAACTGGGTAATCTATAAAGAAAAACGAAATTTATTGCTTAGTTTCTTTCTTTCTTTTTTTTTTTTTAAATATGACCAGTAAGGGGATCTTAACCCTTGACTTGGTGTTGTCAGCACCACGCTCAGCCAGTGAGCGAACCGGCCATCCCTATGTGGGATTCGAACCCGGGACCTTGGTGTTATCAGCACCGCACTCTACCAAGTGAGCCACGGGCCGGCCCATTGCTTAGTTTCTTAAGGCTGGAAAGTCCAAAGTCCATCTGGTGGTGGCGACACTGACCCAGGGGTCTTACATTGAAAGATGGTGGAAGCAGAGAGAGCAGAGAAAGACACTCTCCTCTTCTTCTTCATTTTTTTTTTTTTTTTTTGTCTTTTTTCGTGTCTGGCAATGGACTGCAACCCTCAGTGTCGCGCCCCTACTGGACCGGGACCGGCAACGGGATCGCAACCCTCAGCGCTGCGCCCGCCCCTCGCTCAGCCAGTGAGCGGGAACCGGTCTGTATGTGGGATCCGAACCCTCGGCGGGAGCGCCGCAGCACTTCCCAAGCGGCGCACTGTAGCAGTGCACCACCGGCCGGCCCCTCTCCTCTTCTTTTAAAGCCCTCAGAACCATAACCCTCACCACCATTTTTAATCCATTCATTACTGCACGGTCCTACAACCCAATCACCTCTTCAAGGCCCCACCTTACACCTACCATAATAGGAGTTCCCACCCCGTTAACAGTCACAGTGGGGGTTAAGGTTCTAATACATAAAACTTGGGGGATACAATTCAAGCTTCATTGAGTTTGGGGGGGGCATAATTCAATCCACTACAGATGGGCAAACTTTAAGCGTGTTTGTTTTTTTTTTCCTAAAGACTTGAATGGGAGAAGTGGGGAGATTTGGGTCAAGGAAGGGGGGAATTCTTTTAGATAAGGGAAGGATAAACGTATGTGCATAAGCGCATGCTGAGGGAAGGGTCCAGAGCAGAAGGGCAGGCAGAGGAAGACGGGGAGTCAATTGGTGAAACAAGGTTGGGGAGCAGAGTGGAACATGAATTTTGAACAAGAAAAGGAGCACTCCTCCTGAGATGGGAGGAAGAGGAATGGATGGGCACCTGTCTATTGTTCGGGGGTGGCAGGGGAGAGAAGAGGGAGCTCTGATCATGTGTCTTCATTGCTGAGGATACCCATATAGAAACTGAGATACGGCAGAAGAGGCAGCCCCAGAAGCCTTCCAGGAGCATGCAGCCTGTTCAGAGAGCGCCCAAGCAGATTTCAATAGCCGAGCACGCGGGTATGCTCAAAAGTAAGCTAATTACAGCTTATAGAATCTGTGTTCATATATTGTGACATCTGGGAGCCTTCTAAGAAAAAGTGCTTCCCATGTGTGAAGAAGATTGGTGGGCAATGGAAGGTCAAGCCAAGACAAAACTGTCCCCCAAACGGTCCCTTTGAACCAGGGATGCAGGGTGCCAGAGGCCAGAGCTGCCTGGGGAATGGTGGGCCAGTTACGGGCAGAGTTCGACCACCTCCTCCTCAGGTCACCACCTCCTCCTCGGGCCACTGCCATCCACACAGGAGCCTTCAGCTGAGGCAGTGCCTCCTGTGTTTACCCCATTTGCCAAGTGAGTTTGGAATAGTGGGAAGAGTGGGAAGCACTGCAGAGTGAATACTGTGAAATGTAGAGCCTTGGACCCTGCCTGCAGCATAAGATTTATTTACTGCAAAAAAATGGAGGAAACTCCCAGCCCACATTGTTTGGTGCAGATTGCATATGCAATGGGATGTACTGGGTTAATTATAAAGAAGGCTTGGCCTGCCCGGTGGCGCACTGGATAAGTGCGCCACTTGGGAAGCGCGGCGGCACTCCCGCCCGAGGGTTCGGATCCCACATACAGACCGGTTCCCGCTCACTGGCTGAGCGAGGCGCGGGGGCAACGCCGAGGGTTGCAATCCCGTTGCCGGTCCCCAGCCCGGTACGGGGGCAACACTGAGGGTTGCGATCCGTTGCCGGACACGGAAAAAGACAAAAAAAAAAAAAAAAAAAAAAAAAAAAAAAAAATTAAAAAAAAGC
>NW_007726589.1:606193-633528 GCF_000696425.1 Galeopterus variegatus | reverse complement strand
GGAAAAAAAAAAAAAAAAAAAAAAAAAAAAAAAAAAAAAAATTATAAAGAAGGCCTGAACTAAATGAAGGTCACCCAAGGGCTTTCCAGCACGGTTTTCCAAAGAAATGAGGGAAACTTTTGAGTGGAGATCTTAGGCTTTGGCCCCGCTTTCCAACATCACAGCCACCCTGAGGCTCAACTCCACTTTCCAAACTTTTTTTTTCCTTCTTCTGTCTTTCCATTCCTTCTCTATTCACCCCTCCCTTCCAGTCTTTCTGAACTTCCTTCCATCTTTCCATCTCCCTCCTTTCTCCATCTTTTCTGTTTATTTCTCTCACCTTCTCCAATCTTCCTGTCTTGTTTTCATTCTTTCATCATAGTAATGAAATACAGAAATTTTCATTTGTAACAGGAGACTACCACTACTAAATGAAAAGATAACTCCATCCTCTCAGGAAACAACTTTCATAATCTCTAAATCTCTAACTGATTTCAACCCTACTATCTATGCAGGCATAGTTCTATATAGTTTCTATCATAAAGTCTATATCAAAACAAGTTTTGCTGAAAATAGAAATTAGAGACGTATGAGCATTCTTCCTAGTTTTAACAGTCCATGGCTCACTTAGCCCAGAGTCAATGCTTTAATAAGCAGTCAGGCACGTTCATTGCAATAGGATGCCAGTCAGCTCTATAAAGGAAAAAGTACCAGCAAAAAAAAAAAAAAAAAAATCATCCACTCTCGAATAACCAATGCCACAGGGTAAGAATGCTCTCGGGAGTCCCTTATCCTCCCCACACAGAAGGATCCTGCCAAATTCACAGAGTCCCCACAATGGGTAAAGACATCATTCTCTCTACCCCCTGCTTATCCAATAACATGTTAGAAAAGAAACCTGTTCATTTCAGTCTTGGGCAGCTTTATATATCTATAAGCTATCACTTCATGTCAGCGCCAGTTTGGGAATCTGATCCATAGCCTGCAAAATCACTTAGTTCAACTTTTTTTTTTCCTTTTTGTCTTTTTTCGTGTCCGGCAACGGACCGCAACCCTCAGTGTCGTGCCCGTACCGGACCGGGACCGGCAACGGGATCGCAACCCTTGGTGCTGCGCCCACCCCTTGCTCAGCCAGTGAGCAGGAACCGGTCTGTATGTGGGATCCGAACCCTCGGCGGGAGCGCCGTCGCGCTCCCAAGCGGCGCACTGTAGCAGTGCGCCACCGTGCCGGCCCACACTTAGTTCAACTTTGAGATGATTAAAAGTAATCTGCTTAACCAATCAACCTTTCCATCAGATGCCAACTTATGGGGCCACAAGGTTCAAAACAAACAACAGATTCAACTCCTGAGTGAACCAGGAGGCACTTTTCACTTGAATCTTGAATGAAGAGTCAGTCTGGGGTGGGGTGGGACTGATCTTACCTAGAAGTTGGGGATTTTCTTACTTAATCTTCATAATATCTCTATGTACAGATAATATAATCACCTATTTTACAGAGGGGAAGACTGAGGCTTGGTGGCATGTCGGAATTACACAAGTAGTTACGGCAGAATCAGATTCCAGTCTGAGCATTCTGCCTCCTGCTGACTCTAGAGTCTGTACTCTGAAACTCCAAGCCACACTGCTTCCTCAGACCTTAGTCAAAAGCCGTGTCCGATGTGAGACCTCTCTGCCCACTGAAAGTTCTTCCTCTCTCCTGCAAGAGCATCCCAAACAAACTTATGTAGAATGCTTGTCACATGCTCTCCTGTAGACTGTGAGATCCTCAAGGGCAGGAAAATGTCATTTTGACTTTTGTAACCCTGAGCCTTAGCTCAAAGTACTTTCTTAGTAGATGTTTGCAGGTTGAGTAGATGTTCTTTGAAACACACTTTGTGACCATAAAGGGTCTTAGAGAGCAAATGTATGTTCTGTAGAGTGCCAGCTTGTAGGTTCTCGATCAATATCCAAAAACCATCTTTCTTTTAGTCATTCTATCATCTCTCTTTGTCTTAATTTGGGCTGCTAGAACAAAGTACCATAAACTAGGTGGTTTGTAAACAACAGAAATTTATTTCTTATAGTTCTAAAGGCTGGAAGTTCAAGATCAGGGTGCCAGCATGGTTGGGTTCTGGTAAGGGTTACAGACTGCTGTCTTCTCCCTGGCAGGAAGTGGTCTAAAAAGCTCTCTGGGGTCTCTTTTGTAAGGTCAATAATCCCATCTATAAGGGCTTCACCCTCAGAAGGTAATCACCTCCCAAAGGCCCCACCTCCAAATACCATCACCTCGGATGTTATGATTTCAACATATGATTTCTGAAGAGACATAAACAGTTTATTATACTCCTCTGAGACCTTGGATTATTTTTTCTCATTGCAGTTTCTATCACAACTACCCTTTCTTCCTTCATCCATCACATTTAGAATGCTTTTTTTTTTTTTACTTTGGTTTAATGTGTTTCTTCTGCAGACTGTGTGCTTGTTTTGTTTGTTATTCATATTTGATTGTTAGAGACTATAAATTCTAGGACAGAAAAAAATTGTGTAATAAATTTTGGGAGAAGACCTTGAACCTAGTATGTGCTTAATAAATGAACAAATGTAATTCTCCTGGCACATCTTTTGACCTAATACCACAAAAAAATTCAGCACCCTCTCAAGATTTGTTCTTCATTCATTCATTTATCCATTCAGTAAATGAATAAATGACTATTCCATACAAAGTCAGGTGTTACAGGCTGGGAATACAAAGATGAAACAAATACAAACAGCCTTGAGAAAGTATATGTCTACAAGGAGAAATAAGGAAAGTTCCACTAAAAAGAAATAAAAGATGTCCTATGACCATTTCCAACTGAACAGATCAGGGAAGACTTCACAGGGAAAAAGGACTTTGCGCAAGCCATAAGGATCAGTAATATTCAGAAATTTGCCCAAGAAGGAGACAGAGGGCAATCCAGATGGAGCAAAGAATTTGAGCAAAAGCAGAAAAGTGGGAGAGCCTGGGGCATGTACTAGGAACAGAGCAAAGATCATTTTCCTGGGGCACAGAGTGGGCAGAGAGGAAGGTAAGGAGTGGAGATGGAAATGTTATAAATGCTGATGCAATCGGAGGAGGCCCGGGCTGGGAGTTCAAGCTACTAGAACTCTCCTAATTTGCATAGCTCAGCCATGGAATGCAGTTTGAGCAGCACAGAACAGATTCAAGGTATCTAGGAACTTGACCGCCTGTGTTGCAATTGGAGACATTATTCCAGATATGAGAAGAGATGCCATGAGAAAGAAGTGTCTAGACAGAGAAGCATTGCGATAGCCAGTGGAATCATCATGACTGAGGGCCTGTTGCTGCATGGCACAGTGCTGGCTGCTATGCAAAAGAAACTTTCTCTGTGAGCTTGAGTAACTTTCCTTGCTTCTCTAAGCCTCAGTCTGTAATATGGTATGTATGGGGGTGGGGTGGGGGAGGTTGCTGTTACCCATTTTGCAGGAATATAGTGAGGATCTATGAGATAATATATGTAAAAGGCTTAACATAGTGCCTGATATATAAGGGGTACTAAATAAATGATAACTATTTATTGTGAAAATTTTAAATTTATGTATGTACATGTATATTTTGTTGTATGTGTGTTTTTTACATACATATAAATCCATACACATACATATAGATCCATAGCGATTTTTCACAGTAGTCTGATGAGGTAAGGGCAATTTCCAAAGAAATTAATCCCACGGGGGAGGTGAGGCCCAAGGTCACGCTATAAACCGATGGCTTGGATTAGAACCCAAGACCCCCTTTTCCTAGTCTCAGGATCTTTCCAGCACAGCATGATACCCAAGTACACTTCAAGACCACCTGTGTTTAATTGTAAATGAGAATCTGGAAATGAGCTAAAAGAATTCTAAGACCAGAGCAGGCATGAAAAGCTGTCAACTCTCCTTCAGGTAGCTATTTTTTGTGTGTGTGTGTCTTTTTTTTTTTTTTCCATGTCTGGCAACGGATCACAACCCTCAGTGTCGCCCCCGTACCGGACCGGGACCGGCAACGGGATCACAGCCCTCGGTGTTGCTCCCGTGCCTCGCTCAGCCAGTGAGCGGGAACTGGTCTGCATGTGGGATCCGAACCCTCGGCGGGAGCGCCACCGCACTTCCCAAGTGGTGCACTATAGCAGTGCGCCACCGGGCCGGCCCCCAGGTAGCTATTTTTTGACTATGTCTAGTTTTTCTGTCCCTTCTCAATCACATTTCTCTCCTCTCTTCTGGGCTTTTAAAGATTTTTGGTTAGGTTCCTTCAAAGATGGGAGCCCCCAGTTGAATTCACTTTTTCAAATAAAAGAATGAGAGAGAGCCTCTGAGCAGTCCTCAGAGCCAGGGTGCATGTCTTTTTACTCTGTCTCCCCAGCACCGGCACCTGCAGAGCTGTTGTGAGTCAGGTTGTAAGGAGTCCAGGTCCAGTCTTACTGTGATTGGCTGGAGGACAGAGCCGGGATGGAGGGTGGGGCAGTAGACAGGCGAGGAGGAAATGGGTCAACCCAGGGGAGCAGCCAGGAAAGTCAGGGGCCCAGGCTGAGGGTGTGTCTGAAGACAGGGAGCACAGGGATGCACCTGCTCCAGGCCGGTGACGCTGCTGAACTGAGGCCGCTCCAGCTGGCTTTCCTCCTTCCTACTTCATATTCTAAGGTTTTGGTTAAGAAGAGTGTAAATGGAAAGTATGACTTGGATGTCTCAGAGCACTGAGGCAAATGAACCCAGAAAGAAAAACGGCCAGAAATCATTAAGTAGATGATTGGATCGCGGTTATGCAGCTGCTGTAAGTGGGAGTGACCCAGGCTGGGCTAGCTGTCACACTCCTTGCAGCTGTCGGCTGAGGAAAGCAGGTACCCACCTTGGTGTGCTTTTGTCTGACATGGCACTGTGGCTCAAGAAGCCATGAAGAAGTCCACATCCAGGAGCTAACAAGATCCAAGCTGAAGAAAATCAGGTCGCAGACTTAAGGGAGTTTTACCTGAACTTTTAAACTTAGACACTGTGTGTTTGTTTTTTTCTTAGCTAGACTTTTAATAAAGAATGAGGATGAGAAAAAGTGATGGATGACGGCTTTGAGACCCTTACAATCTGATTTGACTCCCTGATGCTGAAATGTGAGCCCCAGATTCTCAGGCAACATTGAAAAAATAAGTCAAACCACTCACACTAATACCCACCAAGGAAAGAGGCAGAGTAGAGGCCCCGGAGCCCCAGCAAGCAACCCTGCCTCCCCCCCAGGGTGAGAGAAATCAGAGGCTCAAATTAAAGTGTTATCTTGCTGGTAAAATAAGTGTGAAAACTGCTGTGCCCTTTTCTAGCAATCCCAATGAGCTCATGAATTTTCATTTTGAGGTGTTGAATATTGCCAGAGAGAGGGCGTTCTGTAGGTATTTAGGTCAAATACTAGGATTTCTTTTAACCCTTTAGAATTCTAGCTGAATTCCAGTGAGGCTAAATTGAAGTCCTAAAACTGATGTAACAAACATTTTCTGAAACCTTTACAGAGCAATCACCAATATTGTTTAAAAAAAAAAAAAAAAAAAAGCCTGCCTAATCTCAGGTTGCATTATCTTTTTATTTATTTATTTTTTTGATGCTGGCCAGTTTGGGAATCAGAACCCTTGACCTTGGTGTTATAACACTGTGCTGTAACCACTTGAGCTAACTGGCCAGCCCGTATATTATTTCTTTCTGCCTTCGTAAAAGAATCGCTGTTGTGAAACTTCCATGGAGCTTTAATAATGTTGCACAGTGGTTCTTCCCCTGCCCAATTCTTCAATCCCCACTGTGTGGTTAAATTCAGGATGGATCCCTGGTTAGGTAAGAATGACCTTCCTTGCCTGGTCACTCCCTAGAGAATTGTTTTGGGTTTTTAAGTCAAAAGGAAAGTCATCCCTTCTAAGCTTTCTTACAGAGCAGATTTCAGCAGGCCATTTGTAAGCCCTAACACCAACTTTCCAAGAAGTCCCTAAGAATGAGCCAGCCTGC
This sequence comes from Galeopterus variegatus, assembly GCF_000696425.1. NCBI lineage: Eukaryota > Metazoa > Chordata > Mammalia > Dermoptera > Cynocephalidae > Galeopterus > Galeopterus variegatus. Next base: position 627,552 of record NW_007726589.1, on the reverse strand, counting down.
CAAGAAGTTACTAATGATCTACTCTTCTTACTGAGAAGATAAACGAAATCAGCCCTCTTTGTTTCTCCCCCAGCGTGAACCGTCATGAAACCTTAACAAGCCACAGATCCCAAGAAGGCACATGAAGGGTCACTCAGTCACCAATTAATTATCTGAGGTGCTTGGTTTGAGGTGTTAGAGTTAATAGGATAAGGAAATCCAGTTAGCTGACTTATACACAATTATCTACAGAATTCAACATGCAAACAACAAGCAAAAGATATATTGAAAGAAAACACCTATTTTATAATAATTAAAAAATATCTGGGAATAAACTTAAGAATTATGCAAGATGACTAAGAAATCTAAATGCTGAAACTAAGCTGAAAGGAAAACTTGGCTAAATGGAAAGGCTTACCACGCTCTTTGGTAGCCAGATACAGCATTATTAAAGAGTCAATTCTCCCTAACATATTTATAAATTTAATGCACTCTCAATGAAATAAGTTTTTTTCTTTAACCAGTCATGCTGATTCTAGAGTTCACATGTAAAAAATAAACATGCAGGGATATCATGAAAATGTTTTAAAAGAAATATAATAAGGAGAGTACAGTTGTCTTTTGGAGAGTTCGTCCCAGGACCCACGTGGATACCAAAATCGGCATATGTCCAAGTCTCTAGTGTAAAATGGCATAGTATTTGCATATAACCTACACACATCCTCCTGTGTACTTTTAATCATCTCTAGATTACTTATAATACCTAATACAGTATAAATGCTATGTAAATAATTGTTATACTGTATTGTTTGGAGAATAATGACAAAATAGTCTGTACATGTTCAGTACAGACAATTATTTTTCCCAATATTTTTGTACTACAGCTGGTTGAATCCTCAGACACAGAACCCACAAATACAGAGGACCAACAATACTAGCCTTATCAGACACTTATTAAATATATTCTAATGCTACAATAACATAAACCATGCAGTCTTCATGCAATGAATAGACAGACCAGGGAATAGAAGAGAAAATTTAAAACACCCCACACATTAGTGTAAATCAAGCTGGAATCTCCAATTGGTGGAGAAAGAGAAAATATTTAATAGATGGCTTAGGGACAGTATGGTAATCATTTGAGAAAAAAATAAAGTTGAAATCTTACTTCATAGCTAACACCATAATCAATTCCAAATGAGTGAAAAATTTATATGTGAAACATGGGACAGTAAACTTACCAAAGGAAACCTGGGAGTGTTTTCTTGTAATGGGGAAGACTTTTCTCACGATGACTCAAAACTAGAAGTCATAGAAGAAAATATCGACATATTCAACAACATCAAATAAAAGTCTATCTAGTATAAAAAAAAGTTTGTTTTTTTTGAAATGGGCAATCTAAGGAAAAACCAGTAATTACAACTTATATCACAAGCTAGCAAGCCAATAGAAAAATTGGCAGATGATATGAAAAGGCAGTTACCCCATTAAAAAATTATTCTCAAATATGCAAAAAAAAAACCCAAAAACCCCCTAAACCTTCATCTCATTCATCTCATTATTAAGTAAAGAAATGCATGAAAAACTACAAGGTCCTACCTCCCCTCTCAGAGTTCAAAAATGTCACAACACACCTTATTCTAGTGTTGACAAGGGCTCTCATATATTACTGACAGGAGTGGAAATAAATTGATACAACCTTTATGGAGAGTAATTTCTCAGAAACTTCAAGTATAAATGTGTATATCTTTTGACTAATGAATTTTACTCCTGAGAATTTATCCTACACAGATATACAAAATGATACATACACATAGTTATTCAATGCATCACTGCTTGTTATATCAAATGATTGGAAACAACCTCAATATCTATCAATAAAAGAATGGTTAAATTATGGTAAATTTATCCAGTGGGATACCAATATAGTCATAAACAACAATGAGGTAGGTCTTTGTGCACTAAAATTGCATAATCTCCAGGATGTATTGTTAAGTAAAAAAAAAGCAAGTTGCAGGATAGCATGTAGGATCTTCTACCACTTATGGAAAAAAAAAAAAGAATATATAAACATATTTGAAGGTACATATAGAATATAATACTAGAGGTTATACAAGTTGTCTTTGGGGAGGAAAACTGAGCATCTGGGACAGTGGTGGGAGATACAGTCTTTACTATGCACCCTTTGAACTTTTTGAATTTGAACCACGCTGACTACTATCTGTTTTTTAAACATCAGTAAATACAATTTTAAAAGAATATGCAGCATACAAGGCATGACAAGATAAGCAAAAATTAACAGTTGTGCCTCAGATGTATGAACATCAATGCATAAACAGAACTCAGTGCATGCTCTCAATTGGCAGATTGTGGTTTTGGTAGCGTGATATGATGGAAAGAGCTTGGAAAATGGAGCTGTCAAAATGTAATTTCCAAAAAACTTAGAAACACAATTTTCTTACAAAATAGAAGGAACACTTGCCAGAGACTTTATTTAATTTATTAATCCTTGAGAGAATCACTGAGATGGGAAAATTGATTCCAAGAGCAATAGAGGAAGTGGGGTTTATATTGCCTGCAGAGGAAGGGCACCATGATGGGTTTTTTAAAGCTAGGGACAAATCTGGTTAATGTTCCACAGGGCAATAAAAGCATAGGTTATCTTTTCTTTTCTTTTTCTTTTTTTTTAAAAGATGACCAGTAAGGGGATCCCAACCCTTGATCTGGTGCCGTCAACACCACGCTCTCCCAAGTGAGCCACAGGCCGGCCCATAGGTTATCTTTTCTAATGGACAGAAATCGTGTGCATCTCTACCAGATCCATATCTACAGGTTAACATGTAACTTCACAGAGTCTGAGCTCTTAATTGCAAATAACAAAAGTCAAACGTCAGTATACTCTCCCAGAGACAGAACCGGCCACACAGTTTGCTGGGTCCGGTGCAAATTAAAATGCAGGGGTCCTTCTGCAAAATTATTAAGAATTTTAAAGCAGCAACAGCAGAGCATTAAACAAATTAGGGGGCCCTCCTAAACTCAGGGTTCCGGGCGAGTGCACACATTGACTGCACAAGAAGCTGACTTTGTCTGCAAAACTAAACAATCGTTAGGAGAGTTTTTAAACAATGCCCCAGTATAACACTGAGAAGACATGCAGTCACCCTCCTGCTTTATTTCCAAGTTTTGTTCAATTTTTCTTTACAGAGTCAAAAGAACCACTTTCTAGTTGTGTAGTTCTGGGCAAGTTACTTAACTTCTGTAAGTCTCCATGAGGATTATACTAATCCTTGCCCTATATGCTTCTCAGGGTTGTAATGATTGCTAAATAAGACGTACATTTGACAGCTTAATACACCATTAAGTCCTATACAAAACTGTACAAATATTTAGTATCAAAATGCAGTCTTGGCATCCCACACTGGTACTTTTTTCGGATTCTTATTTGAGACTCAGTTCTGTTAGCTTAGTCAGGGAAAGTTTCAGGGAGAAAATGACCTTGAATTGCACTGTAGGAAGAAGAGATGTGATGTGGTTGTCAGGAGGTGGGAGGCTGTCCCAGACATAAGCGATAGTTTGGACAAACGCTCAGAGAAAGGAAAGGGTGAGCCCGTCCCAGGAGACCTAAAACTGCTGACAGCAGATGAGAGAGGCCAAGTTAGCCGGGCGGAGACTGCAAAATCATAACTCACCTACCCCGAAACACCAGGGCAGCACTTGTCAGATTTATCCCAAGTACTCCCAATGGCAGAAAAAAGAAAATACTTCTCCAAATAGGCTACTACCATTGGGACACTTCCTTAAATTCATGTGTTTATCTTCTTAAATTCATGAAAATTTTATATGCTATTCCATCACTGTATTAGTCCATTTCCATTGCTTATAAGAAAATACTTGGAACTGGGTGATTTATAAAGAAAATGAAATTTATTGCTTACACTTTCTGAGGCCGAGAAGTCCAAAGTTCATCTGGTGGTGGTGACAGTAACCCAGGGGTCTCACATTGCAAGATGGTGGGGGCAGAGAGAGCACAGAGAGAGAAAGACAGACTCTCCTTTTAAAGCCCTCAGAACCACACCCCTACCATCATTTTTAATCCATTCACTACTGCAGGGTCCTACAGTCCAATCACCTCTTCAAGGCTCCACCTTTCAATTACCATAATAGGATTTCCCACCCTCTTAACATTCACAGTGGGGGTTAAGTTTCTAATACATAAAACTTGGGGGACACAATTCAAACTTCAGGGAGTTTTGGGGGTACATAATTCAATTCACTACAATCACATACCCACAATTGTTTTAATACTAAAAATAATAATTCCCCCCTCAAAAAACTCTTAGGCAAAATTGAATTCTGTCAAGACATTTCCTATTTATTCTGTGAGGCTGAAGTATCCCAGTCTGGAAAGCACTGGAGTATTAGCACCTTACTATAATATTGTTCATGACATCTTGATGATAAAGACACAGAAGTTTCCACACTTGACCATGGCTCTCTTGGCACTTCAGGAACCACAACTTCTTGGATGGGGACCAAAAGAGGACATGCCTTGTGCAGAAATGCCACTCCACAGCCACAGTTACTTGTAGGCTTCTCTGCAGCGCTTTCTCTTTGCACATAATCCCTTTAACCCAACTCCTTCTTGACTCTCAGAGGACTTAGAGGTTTAGAGAGATTTATAACTACTTGAGTTTTTCCAAAATTCCTTCATCCTCATTCTTTTGCCTGTTTAGTTTTTCTGCGCCACAGTCAAATGTGGGGGTGGAGGATAGAAAGGACAGGGCAGGGGTGGTGGGAGCTGTAGACTCAGAACAGAGAGATTTCCATTAAAAAGGAGGTTAGGGGGCCCAAGAGCAATCTCCAAAATCTATGACTCAGAGACCACCCAGGCTCAAAACCTCCCAGTTCTGATGATACCTCCCACCTAGTGCACTCAACTGTGCACACATTTCTGCTCTCCAGAGCTTTACCCCCTAGAGCAGAAGTATCATTTGTTTGTGATTAGGACCAGGCTGCTGAAGGCAGAGAGCATTCTAAGAAGCGCAGACTGCAGCCCTTCAGTTTCTAACTGATCCAGGGAAGAGCTTCATTGTGTGTTATCTTCTGTTAGAGTCTGCAGGTGTTGCTCAGAGACTTGGTGACAATTCGAAGATGCAAAATTTGTGACTGCTTCATTGTGGGTTTGGTTTGGTTTGGTTTGCTTCAGTGGCTGGCCAGAACAGGGATCAAATTCTGGACCTTGGTGTTATCAGCACCATGCTCTAACCAGCGGAGATAACCAGCCAGCCCCTCGCTTCTTCGTGTTTAAAAGAGGAATTAAAGGTAAACTGATGAGTCATCTTTGATCCCTTCCTCCCATCCTCAGAGCTTCCTTTCATTACCAGCAAAGGAGCTGCTGGATTATAAAACAGGAGATCAGAAGAGCGGGTATAAAATCTTTCCTCATTTGCTCCAAAATAAGGGGGGTGGAGAGGGGGTAAAAATGAAACAGATCAGCCTGGTGTGGCTATTGTCCCAGTGGGGTTATGGGAACAGAGGAGTTTGTTACACTGTTCTCTCTCTTTTTTTCTCTTTTTTTTTAGGTCTGAAATTTTTCATTAGAGATTTTTTAAAAAATCTCCGCCCTCATGGAACTTACGTTCTCTTTTTATTTTATTTGTTTATTCACTTATTTATTTTTAGTGGCTGGCTAGTACAGGGATCGAACCCTGGGCCTTGGTGTTACCAGCAACATGCAACATTCTTTTTTTGAAAGGAGGCAGCGTGAGAGTCAGCACACAGCAGGACGCACGCTGCGGTTTCCACTTTTCTTTTCCACTCTTGCTCCATCCTTGTCCACGACCAGAGTTTCGCCCTCCCCTTTCTGCAGAAGGCTCCGCCTGGGCCCTCACCATCTCTCCACCCAGCTCTCGCTACTGTGAGACCAGTCTCTTACACAGCTCTCTCTTCCCTTACTCCAAAAAAAAAAAAAAAGAAGAAGGAGAAAAGTAGGACTACAAAGTTCTCCCCTAGGTGATCAGCCCTGAGGTCAGCAGCCAGGCTCGCTTCTGAGCCACTTTGCCCCTAGACTAAAAGCTGGGAACCAGAATTAGACAGGAAACTTAAAAATGCAGATGTCCAGGCCTGCTTCCACTGCAGAGTTAATTCCATCTCCCAGTTGGTCTCTTCTGGAAACTTCCTCCTCACTGGGGATCTGGCAGAGCCACAGGGGCACCAGGAGGGAAGCTGTGCAGCTGGAGGGCTTCAGCCTGGTGAGCTCCCTGCCTTGGCCCTCCTGCACCCAGAGGGAGAGGCACAAAGGGGTTACCAGTGACCACTGTTTCCTGGGGCTGACCTGAGCGTGTTCTGAGCCCAGGCTGCAGTCAAAGACAAGACACTGAACAGTCCTTCTTTGCTTTCGGGGTTGCTATGACAGCCAGGAATTTGCAAACCAAATCAGACCTGGAGAGGAACTCTGTCCTTGGCCCCAAAAGTTCACGGTTCCAAATGGTCCTGTCTGTGGTTCCTGCTGTCCCCTTTGACACCTGCCAGATGGAAGGATCTCTAAATGTAGGATTTGGAAATGTCCCAGCGGAAAGGCTATTTCCAAGCTGGCTGCATTAGATGGAATTTAGGTGTGATAGAAGGAACTTCTTGGCAAGAAATGTTGGAAAATATTATAATAGTTCCCAGAGAGAACCTCATTGTCTTCCTGAAAAATCTTTTCTACTTTTTTAGTGCTCTGTGGTTTGCTAAACGCACGCACACAATCTATCAGGTCTTCGCATGAGTCTGGTGAAGTAGTCAAGGCAGATTTGATGGTACTCAGCCAAAGACAAGGGAATTGAAGTTCAGTAGCAACAAGATCAAACAGCTAACAAGCAGCGGAACTGAGATTTGAACCTGGGCTTCCTGACTTGAGGTCTTGCTCTTTTAATTCTACCATGATGATCTCCAAAAATATAAAATAGATCACATCTGATCTGGACTGTTTAGGGGCGGTTTTTAAAAGATAAAGAGATGTGGAGATGAATGATTTTTTTATTGTGGTGAAATTCACACAGCATAAAAATTACTATTTCAATGGCATTAAGTACATTCATATTATTGTGCAACTATCACCACCATCTCTCCAGAATGTTTTTATCTTTCCAAACTGAAACTCTGTACCCTTTAAACAATAACTTCCGAAATGCTCTCCTCCCATGATTCTGCTTTCTATCTCTAAGATTTTGACTACTCTAAGTACCTCATGTGAGTGAAAACATACAGAACTTTTCTTTTGTGCCTGGCTGATGTCACTTAGCATAATGTCCTCAAGGTTCATCCATTTTGTAGTATGTGTCAGAATTTCCTTTCCTTTTAAGTCTGAAAATAGTCCATTGTAAAGAAAGACTACACCTTGTTTATCCATTCATCAGTAGATAGACCCTTGGGTTGCTTCCACCTTTGGGCTGTTGTGAATGTAGCTACAATGAACATGTGTATACAAACAAATCCCTCTTCGAGACCCTACTTTCAACTCTTTTGGGTATGTACCCAGAAGCAGAATTGTTGGCTTATATGGTAATTCTATTTTTAATTTTTTGGGGAGCCACTGTACTGTTTTCCACAGGAGCCAAACCATTTTACATTCCCACCAACAGCACACAAGGGTCTCGATTTCTCCACATACTTGCCAATACTTGCTATTTTTTTTTTATATTAGCCATCCTCGTGGATGGGTTTTTTGTTAAATTTTTTGTGTTTATTTATTTTGTTGGGGTGGGTGCTGGCTGGTACGGGGATTCAAACCCTGGACTTTGGTGTTATAACACCACGCTCTAATCAACTGAGCTAACCAGCCAGCCCTGGATGGATGATTTTTAAACACATGATTATCGAGGTTGGTTTATTCAGAGGAGTTAGAAAATGTTCCTAGTGAAACCAGGTTAGCTTCCACTTGACACGTCAGCCCTAAGCTGAGCCAAGAATCTCACAGAAACATTCCAGTGGTCACCAGAAAGTACTTGGTTAACTTGAGCAAGTCCATGACTTCCTCTTAGGGATAATAAACTCGAAGTACAGATCCTACTCATGGATATCTTATGTCTCCAGTAGGAGTAGGAATTCATCACATAGATTCATATTAGGTGAGTATGACTCTCCCACCATGGCTGGAGGGGGGCGTATGTGTGAGTCTAGGCGGGTGAAGATGCAGGTGGAAGTCTCTGAGATGGATGACAGGGCCAAGGGGCTCATTGGGCTCTCTTCCCAAACCACTCTAGAATCTTGGGAAGTCGCTTCATGTCTGTGAGCTTTCTTCTTTCTTCTTTATCCGCCTCTGCCCACTTTGGAGGGATGAGTTAGGCTGGATCTTTAAAGGGCTTCCTAAGAAAGTGCTCTGCAAGCACAAGAGGTCATTTTATCTGATCATTTCCAGAGTTACAATTACATCACCTGGCAAGAATTGGTAGATTCCCCATAATATGGTTCAGAATACAGGGGAAGTTAGGAGTATCTGGATTGGGACTAGGAACTAGGAGCCATGTCTGAATCTCCCAACCTTGGGTGTTCAGGTTCTACTCACTTCAAATGCCCCTTCCTCCGTGAAGCAGTCCCTGATCACTGTCCAGGAGGAAATAGTTCCCTTCTTTTAAATTATGTAGGACTTTACCTGTGCCTTTCTTAGGCCAATGGCTATGTTTTATCTTAGGCTTACGGTTATTTAAGAGCTTATTATATACCTCCCTTTTACGTAGCTGGCTGGTTAGCTCACCTGGGAGAGCATGGTGCTAGTACACAGCAGGTCATGGGTTTGGATCTCTGTATTGGCAGTTGCTATAAAAAACAAAAACAAAACAAAGAAAACAATGACAAAAAAATAAACTGGATGCTCCTTAGAGACTAAATCAGTTCTGGTTTGCACAAAGTATAAAGTGAATGTTTACCAAAAGCTCCCTAGTAGGCTCTTCTTGTACCTGACTCACTGGCTAGAATGGTGTCACAGCGCCTTCCCTGTGGCAAGAGAGGCCGGGAAAGTAAATGTTTCACTTTTCAGCCTCTATGGTGGAAGTGGGCAAGAGAGGGTGTTGGAAACAGGGTTGGGTGAGCCCGTGAACAGTGTCTGCTGGACCTGTCTTTGTGCTGGGAACATCCTCTGGGAAGTCGGGGGAGAGGCTCCACCCTGAGGCCTCGGTCTCACTCCTGTTTCATCTGTGTGCCCTGCTGTGTCTATCAGGGTCCACCAAACACTGTTGGACTGATGGATTCTCTGCTCCAATTGAGAAACATGAGGTGCAGAGAAGAACGACCGACTCAAATTAGGTCCTGCCAATTCCTACAGTTTAACTCCTAATCTTACCTCATATTTGTAATGAACTTACGAATACAAAGCACTAGGTTCCCTGTTTTCTTCCAATAAATATCAGACTCAGAGAGGGTCATCCTTTGTTCCAGCTGACTCAGTAGGTGACAGTTCCAGGAGGGCTCCATCCTGGTCCTATGCTCTACCCACCACCCTGCACTGCCTCTTGGACACTGGCTTCAGGCCATGGCTGGCATGTACTTCAACTCAGCTCCTGGAAACAGTGTAGTCAGAGACAATGCATTACTATGCAAGAGGCTGCAAGACAGTGGACTCGGTTTGTGTCCTGCATTTGTGCATGTGTGTGCCTGTGTGTGTGCATGTGTGTGTGTGTGTTGGGTGGGAAGGTGGGGGCTGTTTCTCCTCCCCTCCCATCTCCTCAGCCTGGCCTCTGGCCACTGCAGACATCAGTCTTGTCACTGAGCAGCTGCAAGCAGCTGCTGACAGCTCCCAGCATCTCTGCCATGAAATATGAGTTCCCGACAGTCAGGTTACCAGTGGCATTTCCAGGCTTTGCATATATTGTCCTCAGTTTTATTTTATGGCTTCAACTGAGCCTCATTGATCACTAGAAAAAAATCCCAGCTCTTCCCTAGGCCCTATCATACCTGTTTCTGCCAGCAGACTCCATGGAGTTTTTTGTTCTCATTCCTGACCTTTTAGGAAGAAGCAGAGCCACTCTGTGTGATAATCTTCTCTAGAAAGAGAATGGGGCTGGTCGCTAGGCAACCAGGCTTCAAGCTTGGCTCTGCTTCTAACTGGAGTGTGACCCTGAGACAGCCCATCTCTTGGCTGGGTCTCCGTCTACAAAATGAGGAAGTTAGACCAAAAGGAACTCTCAGGGCACGTCCAGCTTGATAGCAGAGGCAGCAGCTGCACAGAGGCGGAATGAACGTAAACCACAGGCTGGAACATGTATTCTAGGCTGAATGCATGAAAAGCACATGAGAGCTCATGCTAGCCAGGGACTGCCAGCTGCCCTTCCCCAGCTGGGAAGATATGGATTGTTTCTGTCTCTGGTTTGGTGGTTTCTGTTCTATGTCATGTGCTTACATGTCAAAAGAGGGAAATGTGTTGCTGGAGTCTTAGGAAAATCACCTAGGTCTCTGTCAGCAGAGTGAAGGCGGGCATGGGTCTCCCCATGGGGACAGGTCACTTAGGGATCACAGCAGGTCAGGGTGAGACAGTGAGAGCACTGGACTGGGTGTCAGACTAGGGTTCTTATAACAACCAACTAGCTGTGTGGCCCTAGACACATTGTTGTTTCTCTCTGAGCTTGTGCCTTTTTCTATAAAATAAGAAAGTTAGATTGGATGTCTCTGATATCCCTTTAAATACAACAATCTGAAATTTAGTGCTTAATCTTATCCCTGTCTCATTTGGCTCCCTTATGACAGCTTATCTTGTGGGTAATTCTGAGCATCAATAACCAAAGAAAAACCTGCTTTTGAGCTTAACTCAGAGATGGGAACGGACGTGAGGAAGAGAGACAGCACAAGAATACTTTTTTAATGCTCCTTTTGTTGTGTTTCTAAGGAAGACTTCAATTCCACCCCTACAGGAAGGAGCTGCCACCTTCCCCAGGTAAGAGGACCCCTGTAGATGGAGTTACAATGTATCCTGGAGTCATGGCATAGACTGTAGCATTAATTAAGCGGAAGAGAGAAAGGAGCTAACTTTTTTTTTTTTAAATTTATTTATTTATTTTTTTATTTTGTCAATATACACTGTATATGATTATTATGGCCCGTCACCGACACCTCCCTCCCTCCTCCCTCTCTCCCCTCCCCCCCAAGAATGGAAAGGAGCTAACTTTTTAAGCACCAGTGTGCCCGATGCTGGGTGCTTTCTTTATATAGTCTCATGTAGTCATCTCAACAACCTTATGAGAAATCTTATAGAAAAAATAACGTAGGCTGAGAGAGGTTAAGAAATGTGCCCAAGTTAGACACAGTCAGGAGAGTAGCCAGAATTCAAAATCAGCCTGTCTCCCCACAAAGCCCGAACTGCCTTTCTGAGGGTGTTGCTTTAGCAGGAAATAAAAGTAGATGTGGCAAGAGCTGGAAAAGCCCAGACCTAGCTGGTCTCAGGGATGAAGGTGGTGCACGGAGCAAAGGCTCTACTGTAAGTCCTTAGGCTCTGCAGCCATATAAACCTTTGTCCTTCACTTTGTCTCTTGCCTCTCCCAGAGGCCCCTTCAAAACCCCACTGCGGCCTAAGCATCCTGGGTGCTGGCAGGCAGATGGGGGCAAAGATCTTTTCTTCACTGACCAATGTCCTACAGGAAACAACAGCTCCACAGAGTCCCTGCCTCCTCACCTGCCACATAGATTAGAGCTGGGGACTGTCCCTGCATGATGTGTGGACAGAACAGGGTCTGTCCATTCTTACCTCTGCCTGTCCTCCCAGGCCCTTTGGGAGGCCAACAGCTGCTTTCTCTACCTTGGGGAAGAGAACTCCATATTCCTCAGCCTCCATTAGCACACAGTTCTCAAACACAGCCGCAATAAGAGCTGCCCAGTCCACTTGTAAAGCCAGCTTTACCGTCCAGCCGTAAAAAGAGAAGCAACACCCTGAACAGCCAAGTCAAGAAGCATCCTTGCAGGACAGTAAACAATACACACAGATAATCCTGTTTTAACAAAAAAGTAATTAAGACAGAAATGGGCTCTTTTTACTGCAGGGAACAAAATCCCATGAACTCAACTTTAGTTTTCACTGGAATAAAGATTTACTGAGTCTCTATGTGTCAGACACTGCTGCAGCAGCCTTCATCAAAATTTCATTTCTTCCTTACAGCAGTGTTAGGCAAAGATGAAAGGAAGGCTCCGTAGAGTCACTGACAGCCCAGACTTTCTGCTAGCCCGAGCTCTTTCTATCATCCACCGCTGCTTTCTCCTAAATGTCCCCATGAGCTTATCTGCCTTCTCCTAAATGTCCTCATGAGGGAGGGTGTAGGTGGATTCTGGACTTCAAAGGAATTAAAAGACGTGGTCCGTGGCTTTCAGGTATCCTACAAGGTGAGAGGATAGCCCAAGTCTCCGTCTTCCTGCTGTGCTCCCCTCCCCCTCAGCTTACAGGGCTTTTTTCCCTGTGTGTCTTCATTGACATCTCCAACACTAGTCACAGGGTCCTGCACTGGGTACAGGGTCCACAGCACTCAGCACGTTCTCTAGCAGACCATTGCCCACTCCACATTGTGATCGCTTGTTTGTGGTCCCTCTCCCTTAACTCACCATAAGCTTCTGGAGGGCAAGGGCAACCTTTCATCTGTTCACCATTGATTTTCCAGTGCTTGGCACATAGTAGGTGCTCAGCAAAGATTTGCTGAATTATTGACAGAAAGATGGATGGATAGATGGATGGATGGATGGATGAATGATGATTTATCATCCCCTCAAAGTCGCCATACCTCTCTCTTCTTGACAAGTTAACTTACCTGATTTCCCAATTTGTCTGCAGTACCATCAAAAGACAGTGAGTTGTAGAGCTTTAAATCTTCTAACTTTATATCCTGCCTCAATCATTTACTAACCATGAGATGATATGCAATGTATTTAATCTCTCTGAGCCTTAGTTTTCTCATTGTAATATGGCATTTCGAGGCTTACTAATAATGCTTATAATTCCTGGAATACACTAGGAGATAAATAAATGGTTACTATTAGTCTCAGTATATATAACAATATATTAAATCACTTATACTCGTCTTTGGTGTCTCTTTTGTGTTCCACCCCCTCTTCCATCCACAGTAACTGTTAGATACTTAACGCTATCTACTCTTTCTTCCAAATATCTTCTGCATTTGTTTAAATACCCACATCTCATCTGTCCATATAATGCCGTAGGTTCTAACCAGTCCCTCTGCTTCAGGTTTTTCTTTCAATGAATGCAGCATGCACTCCCCGTGGTGGCTCCAGAATTCTGAGAGAGGAAAGGTTTAGGGTGGCACTCTTTGGCTCCAGGAAAGTGCAGAGAACAAGGGACAGGTCTCGAACCTGCATTTGCATTTCTCTGTACCAAACACTAAGTCAATGTCAATTGTCCATATAAGGGGATAGGGAGCTTGAAGGCTATAAAAGGTTTGCTAAAGTTTCCCACCCTTGGCCAACCTTTGGGGTCACCTCTGGGCAGAAGCTGCCAATTTACACTTCCTAAAATATTGTTCTCATCAAGGTACTTTTTTTGTTAAAAATGTTTTGATGAGTGTGGAGAAGCTTCAGAACAAGTTCTAGAATCCTTTGCCTCACATTCAGAACCCTTCACAACTTTACTTCAGGCCAACCGTTCCAAGACATTTTGCTCCAACACCAAATTTTCATTTCATTTCATTCCGTGCCTCCTGAATACACCAAAGCTCTTCCTAAGTCCATGTCTTTGTCCAGAAACGCCCCGCCGTTGGCCCTCCCAGGTCCTCTCATCTAATGAAATTCTGTTCACCCCCAGGCCTGGCTCCAGCATTGTTCTCCTTCGCAACCACCCAGCCTGGAATGCTCCTTCCTTTCTTGGAATTCCCATTGTTTCTTCTTTCAGGATAATTTACTCTGGCACTTAACTATAGAACTTTCTTGTAGTGTTGTTGAAACATTTCACATGTTGTTTTCTCTCTCACTGGACTGAGGGGTCCATTTAGGATAAGGCCAGCCACATACCTCTTTTGATCCTCCATGACACCCAGTCCATCGGTGTAGAACCCAGTGTAGGCAGGCAACGGGCTGCTGAGTTTGAAAGTATCCCCAGAGGCACTCTCATGACAACAGAAAAGAAGCTTCTGATTTAGAGACAGTCATCTCCAATGGCCCAAAGACCCTCCCCAAGGAATATGTCAAATACCTACTGGCTACAGGACTCTGGACCTGGGAAAACTGAATGTTTATGACCCAGTCTCAGCCTAGTCTAATCATTTCCTGAGCTTGTGACTAAGGACCTAGAGCTGAAGGCGTCTTGTTTCCTCCAGCTTGAGCAATGTGGAATTAAATACACATCTGCTTACACCCACACACATCTGTCTTCATGTACACACAGCAATGGTGTTACCAGGTTCTTAAGAAAAGCCACTAGCTGTGGTGGAGTAGAGGCAGGGCTTTAAAAACTTTTACAAGAACACCTCCTCTAGAGAGAAATAAAAATGGAGATTCTGGGTGAAGGGCATCTAAGAATTTTTGAGTTATTTTTGCAATTTTTCTGTAAGTCTGAAATGACGTGAAAAATTTTTTAAAATTGTGAAGCGGAAACAACAAAAAAATCACTTGCTCTATGTAGTTTCCCTGCCTCCTTCCTCAGCCTTTAGAAGAATTAACATTTTTTTCAATGCATTCATATATAAGTTATAGATATGAATATATCTATTTTCCCTATTTTAAAAGAAGTATAAAATAGAAAATAAAGTTACTTTAGAGTCAAGGAAACCTTTTAAATATTTTAATATAAAAATGACAATATTTTAAAATATTAAATTAGAGTATTAATTTTGGAATACGAATTGAGGGTTTTAATATCTTGTGATCTGGAGCAAGATATTTAGCTCTAAGTTACAGTTTTCTCATCTTTAAAATGGGATTTAAAAAATGACTATTCCTTAGCACTGTGATAAGAATTAAATGAAAAGATAAATATTATGGTTCCTGGCCCATAATTGGTGTCCAGGACATGCTCGTTCCAAAGTTTTTTTTTTTTAAATGTCGATTAACAAATTCTATTCACTTCGGGTCCTCAGAGTGGATGCATAATAGTTACTGAAGGAGTGTTGAGTGAATGACCGCCACAATTCTACTGAAGCAGCTCTACAGCTGGTCCCAAAGCCCCGAGAGCAGCCCCTGCTTTTGCCAAACCTTCTGAGTGACCTCCTCAGAGTCCCATAGGCCATCCAGGCCTCTGCATTCCTCATCTCTGAAATAGGGCTGGTATTCATTACTACTGGGAAGAACTAGCTGACCAGAGAGGATTAAGACCCCTGGAGAGAGGAATGACCAAACAGGGCGAAGGTGTGCCGGGCAGCCTCCCAGCCCCGCGGGGCTTCATTTCTTCCAGCAGCCCCGCTTCTCAGAGCCCTGGCCCCAGCTCCCAGTACCGGCTCGGCTGAGGCCGACGGTGAGCCACTCGGGCTGAGGGAGAAGGCCCCCCCCCCCCAGGGACACGCAAAGACGGGGACCAGAGCGCAGGTCCAGGCTTTATGGGAGGCCCAGGTCACAAATGCACCGCATGGAGCTCCAGGCCTTGCAGACCCTCGCGCGACCGTCGCTCTCCTTTCCTCCTCTCGCCCCCTCCGGCCGCCGCCGAGCGGCAGGGACCTGACGGGCAGCACCCCCAGCGGCCGACCCCGAGGTCTCCGGACCCCGCCCCTGCCCCCCTCGGGCCGCCGGCCTCCTGTCCTCCGCGGGCCTCGTTGGCTTGGTCCCTGGAGCCCGGGAGCGCTGACCCTCGCACGAAGAAAATCCCATCCCCCCTGCCTTCTTTGCTTTCTCAGAGCGAGTGGTGCGTATTTTGCCAGGGCCACGTGCAGAGCGGTTTGCCGCGCAGCTCCCCGACGGCGTTGCGCTCCGGGTCCCCGCTCCCCGGGGTGACGGGCGGCGGAGCTCTGAGGACCGGCGACTGTGTGCTCCGACTGCAGGAGGAGGAAGGGCGGAGGCGAAGGGCCGGGGCAAAGCGGGGCCGCCGGGCCCACAGTGGCCGTTGGTTAAGCGGGAAGAGCTGTGCGTCGGGGCGGTCGGCAGCTCCCAGCACAAACCCGACCGCGAGGGCGAGGAAGGAAGCGAGAGGAGGGACGCGGCGGGAAAGGGGAGGCCAGAGAATGTAAAGGAGACCTGGAGAGAGATGGGAGAGGAGACGGGACAGATGTGCGAGGGGGACGCCGGGGGAGCACGACGTGAGAACCGAGAGGAGCTGCCGAGGCCTCGTCCGCGGGCTGCCCGCCCAAGAGTGACCGATTCCCTGCGTGCCGGCACTAGCCCTAAGCCGAGCGCTTGTGGACGGCCCCCGGTGCCCCCAGGCGCTCCCCTGGCGCGAGGCGGAGTCCGGCCCCACGGCGCGCCCCGCACGCGAGGAGGAGGGAGCGAGCGCCGAGCGGAGGAGGAGCTGCGGTGGGAGGCGACCGTGTGGTTCCAGCTCAGTTTTTTTTTTTTTGCACTCTCTTTCTTCACTCCTTTTTCTTTCCAAACAGGGAAAAGTGTTCCACGAAGCGGTGGCGCCTTTCCGCCTCGCCTTTTCCTCCCCGACCCCGGTCCGGGTTGTCCTCCGGGCGCGAGCTGGTGGGGCGGGCGCTGGAAGCCCCTCTGCGCCCGGGAGCGCAGGGCGCAGGGGATCCGGGGCGCGGGGCCGATCTCGCGCCCTCCGATGGCTGCAGCCGCCCCGCGCGCCCCGGAGCCAGGCAGCGGCTGAGCGGGGGAGTGCCCGCGTCCGGAGATCGGGATGTCCCTCCTTCCTCTCTTGCTAGGTAAGTGCTTCTGGGAGGGCGGGACTGTGGGGGGCCGCGGGAAAGGCACTGGTTCCGAATGCATGTCCCTGCAAACCCTGGAATGGGCCGACTGCTCGGTCCCTGGCTCCTGGCCACGGAGGAGCACATCTGGCAGCCGAGGACCGCCTCTGCGGCCATCGACAATGTCTCACACATCTGGGCCCTTGAGCAGGCTTGGGGGTGGGACTGTTTCCTGGTGGAGTTCGGCCGGCCGTGAACCGTTTGATGTGAAGGGTCCTTTTTAGGGTGGCGGTTAGTTTCAGGAATATCTGGAAAAACTGGAGAATTGGGGGAGGGAAGGTTTATCCAGGAATTTTTGTGCCAGGTTCCTGAGGGTGGGGGGAGCTTTTTTGTTTCAAACGGGCGCCTCAGGGCTCAGATTAGAAACAGATGTGTTGAAGGGTAAGAGGAAGGGAATGGGGGAAGAGGCAGGGGAGGAGAAAACATAGGGGAGAGGAAAGAAGGGCAGGGTGCCTGGAGCCCCAGGAAGGTGACACGCTGAGAGTGACACGGGGAGGAAGGGAAAGCCAAGGGAAAGGGTTGGGAAGGAGAGACAAAAAGAGGAGAAGCAGAAAGTGAAGAGCAAGTCTGAGGGAGACCATGCAAAGGGAGTGTGCAGAAGACGGAGAAAAAATGGAGGAGGAGAGACAGAGCCGAGAGAAGTAGAGCAAGTGCCACTTTTTCCTGAAACAGGCTGTGGGGCAAAGAGAAGACTCTGACTGTTCCCTTCTGGTGGCTCCCAGGCAGGACTCCCGAGGCCTCAGAGGCTGATGTGCCTGGGCTGGAAGCAGGCGGGTTTGCAGGACAGGACACATGGGGGACATGTGTGTGAGGCAAGAACCCACGATGGGGACTGGGGATATCTGAGGGGCCCAGGCAGGGAAAGCTGCAGAGAAGTCATGCTCTGCATGGTGGAAGCGTGGGGTCCACCTGGAGACAGGACTGAAAGTTAGCTTCAGTTCAGGCAATCAAAGAGCCAACTAGGTGTGGCAGAGAGTGAGCGCACCCTGGACACCAGGCCACAGGAGAGCTGGTCCTGGTTTTGAGGTGGGTGACCTCAGACAACTTACTATCCAGAGCTTCCATTTCCTTAGCTCTAACAAGAGAACTAGATGGGTCCTAAGTCCCTTCTAGCTCTGATAGCCTACAACACCAGGAGTTTGAGGGAGGCTGATGTTCTGGAAGAACCACCAACCAAAAGTGCATGAACACTAAAAAGTCACCCTGAAGTAGGTGGTGAGAGCTCTCAGTCTTTTTTGAAAACTTACAAACTGACTAGATCATTTGCTTGCCTGTCTAGGCCAGCCTCAGGCCAATAATCACTCAGGTTAGAGGAATAAAAGAGATAGACTAACCTAAACTATTGCTCAAGTAGGGCAGGTGGGGAGGTGCTATTTCCTAAGCTCTTTTAGATATTTAGCCAAGTATTGCAATACTGCCTCTGTGACCATCTGGCATAGCTGGATGGTACCTCTGTCACCTTTACTGGCCTCTATCACTAAGGTACCGATCACCAGATGTTCAATAGAATCAAACTCTGGAGCCGTCCTTTTAAAAACAGCTAGCATTCATTAAGCCCTCATTACACTGAACTCTTTATATGTACCATCTTGTTAACTCGTTTGTTCTTAACACCAGCCCCACTGGTGATCCATTAGTATTACCCTCGTTTTACAGATGAAAAAATGAAGGTATAAAGAGATCAGGTAACTCTCAAGGCCACAAGCTCATAATTAGCAGAGACAGAACTTAAACGTAGGCCATTTGCTTCCACAAGTACTCACTAAAGCACCATGCTGGACAGTTTTCTGTCACTACAGAACAACTCTTACAGTTCACCGTAGCCAAGTCAAGTTCAGTCCTCTTCATCGAATGTGAGATGTCAGCATGATCCTGCCTTATAGGAGGGATCTGGGGAAGGGAAACAAAACTAACAGTTTTTGAGCATCTGCCCTATACCAGCCCTGTATTGAGTATAGTTTACAGTGAAAAGTGACTTTAGGCCACATGGTCAGTTGAAATCAGCTGGCATGCCAGGATGTGAACCCTGATGATGGTCATCCTCTTAGCTCATGGGAAAGGAGGAACCGACCAAGACATGGATCCAAAGATGTCACTGATTCACTGGTCCTTCTGGAGACTCTGCCTTTATCAGAGGAGCTACCTCTCATGATTTCTTTGGCCTGTCTTTATAACACTGTTACAAACTATAGGCCAGGTAGAAGAGAAAGAGGACTGCTGACTTAGAATTCTGCACAACTGAATTTTCATCATTCACACCTACAAATAAGCTTTTGCCACATCTAGGCCTTTGTTTGGCATAGTCAGACTCATAATATCCCAGCTCCAAGTTGATTAAACTGTTCAAGTAAGAGACAGGCATCTGAGGGGAGCAACACTGAGGGAAGCTGTCTACGATTGACACCCCCGCGTGGGTCAGAAGCCCATTGGGGTAGCAGTTCTGTGGGCTGAATTAGCCCTAATTCGCAAAGTGGTTTTGAGCCATGGGATGCTTGGGCACTCTTTAGCAAAGCCAGAAATAAAACCCACAGACTTGCCTGCATCCTACAGTCATCTACTCGTCCTTTAAAGGGGCAGTTCCGGGCTGCTTCTGATCACGGCTGGCATGATTTCTGGCCTTTTTTTTCTAGGGAATGTGAAGTATCAGAGGGGAGTTGGGAGGGCTGAGAGAGATCATCGTCTGAACAAGGATGGGCCAGTTGACTCCTTGCTCTCTTGGACCTGCCAGGGCATGAGGTCCAATGCCCCGCCTCTCCAATGTGAACGAACAAACAGTGCTGAGTCACACAGAAGAGAGGGTGTTCCGGCCCTGGCCCCTCTTCTGACCACCACCTCATCCCCTCCCCTGCTGTTCAGGTCCTCATTATTTCACCTTACCTTCTCTCCTGGACACCTGTAATAGCTGCCACATTCGTGTCCTAACTGTCCTCCCTCGTCCATCCTGCACACTGCTACCAGAGTAACCTTGCAAGGCAGCTGGTATAATGCAAAGAACTGGGACTGGGAATCTGGCAGGCTCTCTGGGTTCTCATTCTGAGTTCCTTGTCTGTAAAATGGGGATGGGGTGGGGAAATCTTGAATTCAAAGGTTATGTAATTCTATGTACTTCCTCCCTTCTTCCAAAAACCTTTAATAGTCCCAATTCCTTTAATATTGAGTACAAACACTTCATTCTGGTACTAACCATTTTACACAATATCATACACAACTCCTCCTCCCCAACCCCCAGATAACTCTCCAGGGAACCTGGATTACTCCCTGTGCCCTAAAAATGCCTCATGCTTCTTTCTAATTCCATGCTTTTTTTATGATAATCCTCCACCTAAATAATGAATATTAATTATTAAGAATAAAGCCTCCTTGTCCTCTGCTCCTGCCGATCAAAATCTTGTTCACCCTCCAAGTCTCACCTCAAATGCCATTTCCTCCATATGCCTGTGTATGGTTTCACCAACCGAACATACTTTCTTTCCTTCCTTTGAATTCCACTAGCCGCCTTCTTATGCTGCTTTATTTATTATGATCCAAATGCTTATCTGATCCCGCCCGTTAGAGTGTAAACTCCATGAAGACAGGAACTATGTCTCATTCATCTGTGTACCACCTTCCATACCTGGCATAAACCAAAAACTTGTGAACTATTTGTTAAGAGATAATTGGATTTTTAAAACATTTGGAAACTTGAAGGTCAAGAGAGGTGAATGATGTGGAGGATTATTAGTCTTTGTGGCACAGCATAACTGTGAGGAGCCCAGGTTCAATTCATCCGGCTTTTGTGCTTCCTTGTCCAAACGGGACCAGTCCTATTTTTAAAAAGTTATACATAGAACATTATAGAGACGGGGACCAGATAATATATTTGTTATACAAACTTATTTTGTTATATGTGCTAGTACCAGATTAACAATAGACTTCCCTGTTGAAACTTCTGCTAGGATGGGGAGGGAGGTTGGTTTCCCAGCAATGAGTTTGAGGAAGGCACGAATGCATAATCCATCAGTCTATAGTGTAATGGCAGGTCTCAGTAGGATTCCATGTCCTTCCCTCATCTTCCCACATTAATGATGATGGTCATAATAATCTTATATTCCCAGAAGGCTCATATCTTGTCTCATCCTGTTTTTGTCTTGTGCTTGGCTGGGCAGTGCACACATGAGTGTATTTCATGACTGTATCTGGGGATGATGAACTAGACAGACATTTGTTAAAGGTAGAGACAAAGATTGTCAGAACTGGGGAGAAGCTAAGAGACTATCTAAATCAATGGTTCTTAAAAGTTTGAGTCCCAGACCCTCTGCTAATCTGATGAAAACCATGAAACCGCTTAGAAAAATATACATACACATCAAATTTTGCCAATAATTTCTAGGGGCTCACTGGCCTCCTGATACCCTATCTTGGAACCCAAGTTAATCCTTGATCTAAATCTACCCCTTCTTTTTTTTTTTTTTTGGGGGGGGTGTCAATGCAATGTATTAATCTACTGGCTAGTCAAGAAGTAAGAGAGAAAGCCCAAATACCCAACACTAGGATTCGCACAGGGAAACTGAACATAGATGTGGATGAAATTGGACTCTAAGG
>NW_007726589.1:528558-606119 GCF_000696425.1 Galeopterus variegatus | reverse complement strand
CAGCCAGTGAGCAGGAACCGGTCTGTATGTGGGATCCGAACCCTCGAGCGGGAGCGCCGCCGTGCTTCCCAAGCGGCGCACTTATCCAGTGCGCCACCGGGCCGGCCCTACCCCTTCTTTTTTTTTTTTTTGTCTTTTTCCGTGTCCGGCAACGGATCGCAACCCTCAGTGTCGCGCCCGTACCGGACCGGGGACTGGCAACGGGATCGCAGCCCTCGGCGTTGCCCCCGCACCTCGCTCAGCCAGTGAGCAGGAACCGGTCTGTATGTGGGATCCGAACCCTCGGCGGGAGCGCCGCCGTGCTTCCCAAGCGGCGCACTTATCCAGTGCGCCACCGGGCCGGCCCTACCCCTTCTTTTATGATGAAGAATCCAAACTCCAAAGAGATTTGAATAAGGTTACACAGCTAGCTTAGTAGAAGGGCCAAGACTGGAACCCCAATTCCGTGATCTGTCCTATCACACATTCTTGAAATAGAAAAATATTTCTTGCTCCTTTTCAGCTCATGTAGTTAAGCTGCAAGATCACAATTGCTCTCCCAATGCTTCAGTAAAATGAGCTAAATGCTGAATATTTGGCATTGGCTTTTGTGTTGAGAAATTGCCTGAAAAATAGGGCAGATGTTGTAACATTTCAATTTAGCCATCATAACTGAAAATCCTGAAAACTTCTGTAGTGTCATGTATAATGTCTGGTGTATTCAGGACAAATGAATTCATCACCAAAGTCCCAAAGATGTATAAGGAACAAAACAGGAAACCAGTAGCTCTAGCTCCTTTGTAATTTTGTTGGGTTATCCTGGCTAAGTCATACTGCTCTAAGCCTCAGTTTCTTCCTCTGGAAAATGAGGATATTAAACTAAGATTATCTCTAAGTTTCCTCATACCACTAACATCTTCTGAGTTTTCTAATTTTGAGAATTTCCCAGCTGGTATTGATGTGGTTGTGGTCAGGAATCCATGGGTGTCACCATTCTTGTCTGATTTTTTACAGGCACTGTCCACTCTTGGCAATTGGAAACATATGATTATAAATCCAGAAGGGCTGACTAAATAATGGGGAGAGAGCAGGGTGACCTCCACCTGGAACCACAGTGTGGCACTGGGAACATCATTCAGGGTCAGGGTGACGACCAGACCCCCTGCCCAGGAAGTTTAGAACTAAAATACTCACCAAAAGGACCTCATGCTAAGCAGAGTTCCCTGCAAAACAACCCCAAGCATGGACACCAGGATAAACTTCAGTGTAAAGGGTCTACGTGAAACTATTTACAAGCATTAAGCATTTTCTTCTATTTTTTACATTAAGGCATAATTTACATATAATAAAGTGCACGTAAGCGTATGGCTTAATGGATCCCTTGCATGGATTTGAGTTTGTGACTGGATTTTGAAGTATGAATTGTATATTGTTAGCCCACTTGTAGTATCCTGAGAGGGGATTATATGGGGAGGAATATTATGACAGCATAAGTAATTTCTAACATTTGTATAAGGTTTAGCATTTACAAAGTACAGTCAGTCCTTTGTATCTGTGGTTTCCTCATCCATGAATTCAACCAACAGCAGATCAAAAATATTTTTGAAAAAAAGTTGCACCTGTGCTGAACTGCATCACGGACAGACTTTTTTTCCTGTCATTATTCCCTAAACAATACAGTGTAACAACTATTTACATTGTATTAGGTATTATATGTAATCTAGAGATGATTTCAAGTATACAGGAGGATGTGTGTAGGTTATATGCAGATACTATGCCATTTTATATAAGGGACTTGAGCATCTATGGATTTTTGGTATCCACAGGAAGTCCTGGAACCAATCACCCACATTGGGGTGACTATACATTAATATACCTTAACTCATCCTCAAATGGTTCTTTGAGAGTAATTGTCATTATTACTTCATTTTACAGATAAATAAACTGAGGCTCAGAAAAATAAAGTGAGCTTCTCAAGAGTACCCAGTTAGTAAACAGCTGAGCCAGGACACAACCCAGGACTTTGGATTCCAAAGAGCACGTGCTTTTCTCTTACCAGGAGGCACACAGTTAGTCTCTAATCAGGGTTCTGTGTTACCAAGAAGAGAGGGTCAGGCTGAAGCAGAGGCTTTGTTTGCAAGATGACAAACGACAAATCACAAAGTGGAAAATTCTGCTAGAACATTTATCATTCACTCCCTTCCTCTACTCCACTCAGATGGTTAAGAAATGGTTTGCTTGGATTAATGACTATGGTTTATAACCCAGAACTACTGCATAGGTCGTACAGAGATTACTGGTTCCTTCTAACACAAGAGTCTTCTGACTCTCATAGTAGTCAAGATTATTGTTGTAGAGACCTCGCCCTGCTTTGAGGTGAGATGCATGAGTTTCCCTTATTAGCACTTGTTCCTGAGGCTGTGGATGGTGAAGATTTATGGATTGGGTATGACTCACCCTATATGTTGCTTTTTCTAGTTACGTTCCTGTTTTCAGCAGTTCTGACTTGTTTGTTTCCTAAAGAAAGAATGCAGACTATACTTTCCCTCCACCCCCCAAATTCTGGTTATCTGAGCTTCCTAATGGTCTGGATTCTAGAAAAATAAAAGTCTGTTTCCTTTGGCATCCTACTGACCAAAATGGGGAAGAATGCTGAAATCCAACCTTTCTATTTGGCAGTCAGTTGGATCACTGTGTGTGTAGCCTCAGCCAAAGTCTGGTGGTGATAAGACTGAAGGCTGCTTTGTTTCAAGAGAAGGCAGGAGAGAAAGCCATTTCCTTTGTGCCTGCATGGAGAACAGCAAGTGGGCAACTATCTTCCAGACAGTTCCCCAGTTGGTGTGGGATATTGGAGGTTTTTCTAAAGAGAGGCAGCAAAGGTCATCTGGAGAGTTCAGGTCATAAAAGCCGACAGAGAAGAAAGGGGGGGAGGAGGAGGACGGCACAGGACAGTAGAGGCTGGGAGAGCCAAGTTAAACCGCCCTCCTGATGTTTCCAGAGCAGCTTCTCTGAGCTCATTCTGTTTCATGGATGGCAGCAGCAGATCATTGACGTCCCTTTTAAAATCATCTTTAGCACTCCATCTATGCCGCAGCATTTCCTACTTCATTCCCGCACTCTCACTCACAAAGCCATTACAGATGGATGCATCGTCTAGAGTTCAGACCCTGAGTTGGGCTCTGAGACTCCAGTCATACACAAGGCACAGTCTCTACCATCTAAGACCTCATCCCAGTGGGGGAGACATAAACATAAACAAGGAATTATATGAGAGTGCTATCATCGAGGAAAGTACCAAGGTTTCTAGGACTTCCAAGGAGGAAGCAACTTAATTATGTGCTGTCTTGTAGAGGGAGGGTATTTCTTCTCATGTACGTCTTGAGGGACTGTGTCTGATATTCCTGTATCCCTCACAGCACTTGCACATTAGTGAGGTCGGTGCTAAACATGCAGCTGGTGGGGTGATGGATCACCCCGTCAGCATCCGAGAGGATGGATTAATTGGTGTGTGTCCTTGGCATTCAGCCAGGTACTACATGGAGGGAATGAACCTCCCGATGTCCTTGCCTGTAGAAGTTATGGTCTCATTCTTCATCACAACCTGCCAGCTACCTCCTCTATGTCCTCATCCCTCACGAATGTTTACAGAAAAGGAAAAGGAAATGCATCAGTGAATTTAGATCTCAATTAAGAATGCTGGTCTATTTTCCTAAGGTTTTGTATGGCATTCCTCCACGTGGAAAGTGAATAGGATCAAGCCAAGAAGGAATTTTCTGTCCCAGAAGAAATCCTTTGAATTAAACAGAGACCCAGCCCCTAATATATTCTTACTTCTTTTCTTGCTGGGGATGGGGGGAGTAAAAATCAAATCCCTGAGAGGGAAATTGCTTTATGACTTCATTGTTTAAATTTAGGCTTGGGTTTGTAGAGATCGTTCAGACTTGGAGCAATAAGCCTTCTAACCCAACCTCTGTCACTTCTCATTACTTCCAATGACAGTTCCAATTATTTCCAATCACTCTTCAAGGGAAGAGCTGGGGGAAGGCACATGAAGCTTCCATGTAGACCAGCCACGGAGCCACTGCTTTGATAGCCTGGCCCCTGGGCTCTCCAGACCCTGGCTTGAAGCTCAGCTTGGCCACTTCATAATTGTGTGACCTTGGGCGAGTTACTTCACCTCCCTAACCTTAGTTTTCTCATCGGTTATTGCATCAAGTAACAATGTCATAGGTTTTTTGTGAAAATTAAATGAGGAAGTGCATATAAAAAGTTTTAGCATTCTTCTTAGCACAAAATAAACAGTTAATGAATGTCTGTTGTTATTACCTTGACTGTCTTTGCTGGGAGAAGGTTAAGCCTATGGGTATCTGGAGGCTCTGCTTGAAGCCAGCTGACGCCAGGACATCGGGGCCAGCCTTCAGAGCTTTGGCCACTGCTGCTCCTCTACCCCGTAGGCAGGTTCCTCGTGTCCTATGGGGAACATCACCCTGCTCCAGGACCTTAAGAGGTTCATAGACACTATCTGTGCCCCAATTGTCTGCAACTTCTCTGGGAGAGTAACTTTTTTTTGTTATTTAGTCCTGGGCCAGAGGTGCCTTTCCTACGCTGCTCAGCATACTGTTTGCAGGTTGCTGAGGCACTACGACAGCATGTAAGCCTTCTTTCCCAGGCTCTGCCTTCTGCACTACATGATACATAGTGCCTGTGCCAACTTGGGCTGCCCCAGCCTGGGCAAATAGCTGCTTGGTTCATTTTTGCTTTCAGTGTCAAGTGATGTTTTATTGAGCAACTACTATGTACTAGGCATTGTGCTAGGGACTTTCATGCAAGTAATGTCTTGTATCCTTACAACACCTTGTTAGGTTGGTGTCATTATCCCTATTTTACAGGTCAGAAGGGTAAGCTGAAGCTGACTTTACCTTCAGCGTCAGCACCAACCTAGGAAGACAGGACAGAAGAGGCAACACAGATAACATACATATAATGACATACATATAATGACACACAGACGGGAGACCACTCAGGGACCTGGCCCGGGCGGGTTTGGCTTAACAAGTCCAAGTCCTCCATTTTCTACTTTTCGGGCAGTCATTTGTCCTGACCAAAATTAGACTCCAGTGAGCTGACACCCAAATTCAAGATGTGTTGAATTGTATTTCCTTTTTAAATTTGGGAGGGAAGGAAAACCTCAAGGTGAAAAGAAAAATCTGTTTTTTTTCTACTGACCCGAACAGCAAAAGTGTGATTTTTCTCCCCATTAAAGAGGGCCAAGCCTATGTCCCAGATTCCTCTGGGCCTAGAATTCCCACTTGGGATGAATTCTTGAGCCAGGCAGAGAGAGTCTGGGTTTTCAGCAGAGGCCTGGTCCCCATCTGCTTTCCCCTGGGGGTATTCCATCCCCTACCCCACTCCAGCCAATAGCCAGCCGCGTGCAGCATGCTCCCACCTGGCCTCAGCTCCACCTGCAAAGGAGTAGAGGCTGGAAATGAGGCCACCTCTCCGCAGCCACCTTCCCCACTCCACTGCTTCTCACACCTTGTTCCTGGAGCCCTGCAGCTTCCCAAGCCCTGAGGAATCCTGGTGACCATCCCCCACATGCTGCTACCTTAACCTGACCTTCTTTCTGCTCTTTCTCTGCGCTCAAAATGGCCTGCTCTCCAATCTGGCACTTAATGAGAGAGAGGGAGAGACAGAGAGAGAAGACGACTGTGCACACTGTAAAGCTCATCTTTGGGTGTTGCCTTTTTTTCTTTCGGTCCCCCTTCCCACCTCTCCAAATCCACACCTTACAACCCTTACAAGGGACCCACTCCTGAA
This sequence comes from Galeopterus variegatus, assembly GCF_000696425.1. Lineage (NCBI taxonomy): Eukaryota > Metazoa > Chordata > Mammalia > Dermoptera > Cynocephalidae > Galeopterus > Galeopterus variegatus. The sequence continues at coordinate 600,323 of NW_007726589.1, read as the reverse complement.
GGTCTTTGCTCTCAACTGGCCAAGCCATTGGTTGTGCTCGGCCACTAGCACCTGACACCTTGCCCTTGAAGACCTTTGTACTGTTGACCTTCCACTTCCCTGGGCCCACTTGTCTCTTCACCACGTCTCCCCTGACCAGCTCCCTCCCATCCTTCAAGACCAGGCTCTGCTATTACATCTGCTCCCTGACTGTCCAGGCAGAGAGCTCTGCTTGCCTGTCTGTACCCCTAGAGCACCTTGTTTACACATTTAGAACAGCTTGAGTCACATTGTGGTATAGTTTGGGGTTCTCTGTCTTTTCCATGTGACTGTGCACAGGAGACAGTATCACATCCTCAGTAATACCAAGCCCCCCCCCCCCCATGGCTGGCACAGGTTAGATACTTGGAAAGCAAATGAATAAGGGAGCAAACAAACACACTTAGGAATGCACAATGTAAAATGTAAGCTTATAAAAGTCAAGATGTTACCTCTCCCTAGAGGATCTTTAATGGAGAATTCTTTGTCATGAAAAAGACCTGAAGGAGAAATGGTAATTTGAGGCACTGAACAGAAGATGGTGGGGATGTTGGCAGGCAGAGGGGTCTTTCTGGGATGCCTGAAGATCATACCCTCTACGAGGCCAACCGCACTTAAGAGCTCCCTGCAAAGGACTGACGCCAAGTTGTCCTAAGGGGGTAGTTAGAGCTGTGCAGGGAGCAGTTCCCTGGGGGAGCTGGTGAGACATCACAAAACCCTCGTGGGGAGCCCTTTTCGGCTTTGGTGATTTATTTTCCACTTAGTAATTTTCAGGGCATGCGGCTTCTCCTTCCAGCATTATTCTGAACTTTAGCCTTATTAGTGGTCAAGGCCAACCCAGCAGTGTTGACTGACTTTCTCTGGCCCTTTTGAGATCCTCCGAGATGAATGCAAGAGTCCTTCCCTGGCCTGTGGGGTTTAAGGCCTGCTTCGTCTGCTTCCCTCTCTCTCTTCTGCCTCAGCGGGTTCACCCTGCTCATCACTAACCCTACCTGGGTATCACTGAGGCAGGGTGAGCAGAAGAAACACAAGTCAACCAATGCTCACAGCAAGTGGTGGGATTTAAGAAATATGATTCCTGGGCTCAGTGCATATGCATATGTTAGCTCATTCAATCTTCAGGACAACATTGTGAGGCAGATACTGTCAACCTCCATTTTGCAGATAAGGATCAGAGAGGTTAAGAAATTTTCCTGGTGTTACTCAGCTAGTTAGTAGTAGAACCAAAACTAGAAGCCAGGTTTTCTGGCTCCCAAATCCTTGCTTGTGCCACTGCCCCACGTGGCCACAAGCCCCCATTCTGAGAGCAGTGCACACCACACCGTTAGCAGAGCGCTACACTGGCTTCCGTCTTCTGGCATCCCACCTCCACCCCTGCTCATCGAGTGGACACTCAGCAAGCTTCCTTTGAAAGATAGTTGCCAGATGTGGCTTCTATCTACACGGGAAAGGCTTGAGACTTGTTTAATATGTACACTGACCAACCATCCCAATTTGCCCAGGACTGAGGGTTTTCTCAGAACGTGGAATGCAGGATTTTCAGTACTAAAACTGATATAGTCCCAAGAAAACCATTTGTTTGATCATGCCGGTGGTAGAGTATCTTGCCACTCAAAGTGAGATCCTTAGACTAGCAGCAGTGGTTTCACCAGGGAGCTTGTTAGAAATGCCGAATCTCAGGCCCCACCCCAGTTCTACTGAACCAAGCTTTTAGCAAGATCCCTACAGAAGGTAAAAACAAAAACAAAAACGTTTGGGAATCTCTAGAGCAGGACTTAAAGCACCTTTGACAGGAGTTGGGGAAATGGAGGATTCATACCTAAATTACCTGACCTGGGAAAAGCTTTGCTATAACCTTATGTGATGTGTATCAGCACAGAAGACTTAAGTATTTAATCTGAGGAAGAAAGGGGTTAAGGGTCCCACATTCAACCCAACTGGAGCAAAAGGGGGGGGGGGGGGATATGAAGAGAGTAAATAGTTAAGCTTTTCTGTCTCCTTAAAGATGAGGATATTCTTACAAAGGCTTTGAAGTTTCCTGGATTCACTGGCCTACACTTTTTTACTGGGGAGAGGCCGGAGCATCTGAAATGATAGCAAATGAACCAGAGTGTGGCTCAGCAGGACAGCAGCAGGCTGTGCTCTTGGGGACCATGGCTCAGAGATGTGCACAGAGGGGAGAGCATATCCTAGGAGCCATGCTTGACAAAGGGTAGACTCTCAGTAGTTACTAATTGAAGGAATAATGAGGCCATCAAAGAGGTATTCCAAACCTACATGTCTTCCTGTCTGATGTCTGGCTCCTCCTTGCAAGAAACTAACCCAGTTTTGCAAACAAGTTATCAACATTTCCCAGGCTGTCCTTCCCCACAGTGATCACCTCACTTGGACATAAACAGAAGAAATTGAATCTGTGCTCCAGGGGAGGAGGTGGTTGGCCAATTCCTCATATGCTTTAGCAACTTCTCTAGACCTTGGCTTATTTCACATCAGACCTGGGTCAAAGCAGTTGTTCAAATCTTTTAAATGGGTGTTGTTGTGTGTCATCTTTTGTTAATTATTTTGCTCTAAAACCTGACTGTCGGATGTTAATATAACAGGCACCAAGCAAGGTAGGAAAAGATAGTTGTTCTGGAATTGCAGAGTAGCCTTGAACTAAAGGAAGCATAACCCACATTTGTCAAGTTTCTCTCTATTCCAAGTCACATGCCCAGTAGGGAGCTTGAAATAAGGGCAGCCCAGAGGAGGGAATGACAGGCAGGCCTGGAGATGAATGTGTTCATGGGTTCAGTGAGAGCTGTTCCAGACAAAGCTGATCTCTGCTGTGGTATTCATCCCACCCTGACATCAGGAAATCAAACTGTCACTTTTCTGATAATAGGAGGAGATGTTTCTGACCTAGGTTTGGTTTTATAACAGTTTCTTCTGTGCGTGTTGTTTTCTCTTGGATCTCAAAGGGCTTGGTTGTGGGTGGATCTTATCAAAAGGTATGAATTTAAATTATTGAGCAACTCCTATGTGCTTGGAACTGTAAGTGGGGAAACTGTACATGACCCATGACCCATTGCAGTCTGGTTGGTGGACCAGATTGAGAGAGGAAAAAGGAAATGATGAACGATGTCAGGCAAAATGGAATTAAATGTTGAAATGTTTGGTACCGACAATAAATGAAACAGGAATTTTGGAAAAGGACAGTAAGGTAGAGGATCTTACTTCAGGTAACAGTGAAGCAAGAATATGTAACGTGAAGTGACAGCAGTCACTTGCGGGCATTGCTCGGGGTGAGGGTGAGGGATAGGGCTGCAGCCACAGAGAGCCTGGGGCATAGGAAGAGAGGGGAGAGGACAGTTGTGAAATAGCTATTCCCTCTGTTTGGAAATAGCACACATTCATGGTATACAAGCCAATTTGGGGACCTACCTCAGGCGCTGTTGAGAAGCTACCTTGGGCAACTCACTTCCCGACTCTCACCCTGCACAAGGAGAGACTGGAATGGAGAATGTGTAGGTCTCTTTCCGTGAGCAGATTTCCTTTGTGGGGAAACCACAGACCCGATTGTTCTTTCCATTGAGGCATGTGAGCTGGTGCTCTTGACGCTGAGGTTTGATCCAAAGCCCCTCTCACCTGCACAGCCTGCCCCCAGTGCTTTCCCTTCGCCAGGGAGGGAACCCCACCTTCTTACCAGGCCTCCAAGGCCTCTCGCAGGCTGACCCTGTCCAAGCCTCTGTCCCTGAAGATGTCAAAGTTGTTTCTATCTCAGGGTCTTTGCACTTGTTTTTCCCTTGCTCTGGAAGGCTCTTTCCTGAGATCATTGCAAGGCTGGGTCCTTGCCTTTCAGGTTTCTGTGCAAATGTTGCCTCAGTGAGATCTGTCCTGCACTCCCACTCCCACCCCGCGCCAGCCTGCCTAGTCACTATCACATTACCCTGTTACATTTTCCACCTAACATTTTTTCTTTCTTCTTCTTCTTCTTCTTTTTTTTTTTTGCTGTTGGCTGGTACAGGAATCCGAACCCTTGACCTTGGCCTTATCAGCACCACACTCTCCCAAGTGAGCCACCGGCCAGTCCCCCACCTAACATTTATCACCCTCTCAAATATCTTTTTTTTACCCACTGTTTATTTTTGTCTCAGTTTATCTGGGCTGCTATAACAAAAAATACCATAGACTAGTGGCTTATTATAAACAACAGAAATTTATTTATCACAGTTCTGGAGGCTGGAAGTCCAAGATCAAGGCACTGGCAGATTCTGTGTTTGCTGAGGACACGCTTCCTGGTCCATAGATGGTGACTTCCCACTGTGTCCTCAAATGGTGGAAGGGGCAGGGTGGGTCTCTGGGGTCTCTTGGGGCACTAATCTTATTCATGAGGACTCCACCCTCATGACCTGATCACCTCCCAAATGCCCTATCTCCAAATACCGTCACATTGGGAGTTAGAATTTCAACATATAAACTTTGGGAGAGGAAAAAAACATCCATTTTATAGCAATGTAGTTGTCTATTGCATGTTTCAATAAGACCCTTGACTTTGTCTCTATTGTTTACTTTTTTTTTTTTTTTTTTTTTTTTTTTTTTTTTTTTCTTTTTTCGTGTCCGGCAACGGATCGCAACCCTCAGTGTCGCGCCCGTACCGGACCGGGACCGGCAACGGGATCGCAACCCTCGGTGCTGTGCCCGCACCTCGCTCAGCCAGTGAGCGGGAACCGGTCTGTATGTGGGATCCGAACCCTCGGCGGGAGCGCCACCGTGCCCCCAAGCGGCGCACTGTAGCAGTGCGCCACCAGGCAGGCCCTATTGTTTACTTTTTTATCTTTGGTCCTTAGAAGAGTGCCTGACACAGAGATGCTCAATAAATATATTATGAATAAACACTTATGCTCTTTTCTGTATGGCATGCATAGCAACAGAAAAACTTTATTTTATTTTATTTATTTATTTGGCAGCTGACCAGTATGGAGTTCCAAACCCCTAGCCTTGGTATCATAGCACCATGCTCTAACCAACTGAGCTAACTGGCTAGACAAACAAAGAAATTTTAGAAATTAGGGGCCGAGCCCGTGGCGCACTCGGGAGGGTGCAGCGCTGGGAGCGCGGTAGCGCTCCCGCTGCAGGTTTGGATCCTATATAGGGATGACCGGTGCGCTCACAGCGCTCACTGGCTGAGTGCGGTGCGGCCGGTCTCAAAAAGGACAAAAAAAAAAAAAAGAAATTTTAGAAATTTTAAAAAAAGTCATTTAATGAGCCCTTATGCGCAAAGTTCTTAATATATATTATTTTATTTAATCCTCATGACAACTCTGCCATAATTGCCTTTCAAGTAGGACTATCAGGATCCCATTTGACAGATGAAGACACTGAATGTCACAGAGGTTAAGTTCTTGCGAAGGTTACACAGCTAGTAACCAATAAAATCTAGATTTGAACCCAGGCAGTCTGACTTTAGAGCTGATGCCATAAATTAATATGATATTCAAGTCATCTAAGTCAGTGCTTCTCAGGGTTTTAGGATTTACCTAAATGCCAGTTCTGATTTAGTAAATTTGGGGTGGGAACTGCGATTCTGCATTTCCACTAAGTTTGCAGTCAATGTTGCTGGCCCGTGGAAAAATCCAGGAGAAGCTGGGGCCCAGAGAAATTAGGTGGCTTTTCCTTAAATTATACAGCTAAATAATGACAGTTGGGACTCCAGCCCAGGGTCCTGGCTCCCAGCCCAAAGCTCTATGAAGACCTCAGCAAGCCCAAAGCTGTTAAAGCATACATACATGCACCTTCGAAGACCCCTTGTAGAAATGTAGTCAGCTGAATTAGAGATTGCAAAGGGGGTCTGTGATACTGGCCTGTCCCTCCTGCTGATCATGGTCTGCTGCTGGGACTTCCCGTTACAGAGCACAGCGGTCCCTGTTTTGAGAGACAAGAGTGGTTCCCCAGGATTTCCAAACCTCCTCCTAGCATAAATACTCAGCTTAGAAGGGTAATCTCCAGCGTACCCACTACCACTCTCTGCCTCTTGGAAAGAAAGTGCCACATCTCAGGTTTACAACTTACTCTGGCCACTATAGGGTGTGTGTGCCATTACAGTGTCTGTTATAAGGAGTGTCAGCTCATTTGTGCAGCCTCCACACTTCCCAACCTTCCTTGTTCTTTTCCTTCTGACATAGAAGATTCAATGTAGAATTGGAAACCTTTACAAGTGTGTTCCACCTCCCACCCAACAGAAATTCCCTTCTAGAAGATGATCATCCATCCTCCATTTGAACAAACAACAGGAAGTTCAATACTTGCCAAGGGCCCTTTGCACGCTAAGACAGTTCTTACCATGGGGAAGGACCTTCTACTCTGAACCGGAGTCTCCTTTCCTGAAAATTACCACCAACTGAGGCCACAAAGATTAGTAACTACCATAATTGGCTTTCAAGTAAAGAGCCCTCCAATTTCAAAGTTATTTTTAAAAAACATTTTTCTGTGACAAGCACTGTGCTAGACATTTTCATATTCATGTCACCTCATGTAATAAAACCACATCCTGAAGTATGTAGTATCAATCCCCATTTTACAAATATGGAAACTGAGGCTCAGAGGGGTTTACATGACTTGCCCAAAGACAGAGGGCCAGTGAGCTTCAGAGGCAGTGTCCTTTCTTCCACATCTGCCTGTTACCCCAAAGCCCTTTAAATAGAAGAAAGTCCTTTCATGTATGTCTTTCATCCTGCTTGCCTCTTTTACAAGCAAAACACTCCTGTTTCTTTTAACCTTTCTCTCTAGTTATCATAATAATAGAATAGAGTTTACCATCATTAATTGAAGTCATGTTTTATGCCAAGCTCCCAATATATAGACTGAGTTAATCTCTGTAACAACCCTAAAATAACTCCATTTTATCGATGAGTAATCTGCTAACACTCAGAGAAGTAATTTGTCCAGTGGCACTCCATTAGTAAATGACAGAAAGCTAGGATTGCGCCTGGGTCTCTTTGACTATGAAAGTGAGAAAAATGCTAAGGAGAAAGGATGGAATGAAGACAGTGGGAATCTAAGTGAGAAATGATGCAAACTTGGGTGTTCTCCCATTCGAACCATCTTTGTTGTGCTGGCACACTTGGCCTCTTCTACAGAATGCTTTAGTGCCAAAGAGGGCTCCTCAGGGGAGCCTAATCTGTGCAGGGGAGTAGGGCCTGAGTTATTGAGGTCATTGCTTTGTGGCTGTCATTTGACACTATTTGTAAGCACTTTTCAAAAAGCAGCTTTATTGGGATATAGTGGACATACAATAATACACTGCATATATTTCAGTATACAGTTTGTTAGGTGTTGGTATCTGTGTAGGCCCGTGAAACATCACCACAATCAAAATATTTTAAATATGTATCATAAATCCAAAAAGGATAACATAATTAGTAATGAATTTTTGAGGTTCTGATCTTCATGGAGGAGCCAGTAGAAGGACTCAGAAAGAAGGATGAAAGCCCACTTCTGATCCCTGGTGAGCCTTGGGGACGGTGTAGACCCAAGGCTTAGCTACAGTCCAGACTGTACAGGACCCGTCAGCCTCCCTTGGCTTCTAGACTTCCATACTATTTTGCAGTCTTCTGATTTACTTTGATCTTGAGGCCAGACACATTTCCAGCCCTGTTTGGTTTCTCTAGATTCTTATGAATCCTATGTCTGGGTTTAAGAATAAAATTTACCTTCAAGTTCCTGGGGCTGAAAAATTAGGTAAAATGTAACCCAAGGGGGTTGATCCTCCAGCTCAGGGACCACTTTTGTCAGGGTTCCTGGTTCAGCAAGGATGGAATGACACACCAGAGCCTCCAAGAAGATACCCAGGGATAGGAGGCAAAGGGTCAATGTTCACTTCCCATCTTCCTATCTCCCCCTTTTCCTTCATCCTTGCCTCCCGAGACCCCCACCCCCAAATACACACCACATCAAAGGGAGCAAAATACCCGAGAGCAGTGAAGATTTTGAGGGAAGGGCTCTGAATTCAAAGACAGAGGCTTGCTCTAGGACAGCCTGAATGCCCTAAATGCCATCCTTACCCTAAGACCTTCCTTTCTCCCCTCGTCCAAGTAATCTCTGTCTGCTCTAAACTCCCATAAACTTCCCAGTACGTCAGCAGACACCTTCTACCTTGAAATATAATCATTCTCACACGTCCTTTTTCATTTTCTAGACGTAAGCTCTCTGAAGGCACGATCCTGATCTGCCTCTGCATCCTCTGCAGTGCCTGACACTCAGTACTCAGCCTGTATTTGTTCAATGAATGAATGATCCACCTAGTCCTAAACCTGGGGGAAGGACTCAGAGCTGAGCATAGCATTAACCTGGTGTCCCTCGCACCACATGCACACATGAAGTATATGACACCCAAAGTGGTCATTCTCACGTGTTCACGTGATATGAGTAGAGCCTGGGAGAAGCATCCATGGTCTTGTCACGTACACTGCTCATTCTCAGCAAAGCTGCAGCTTCGCTTGATGGGCTTGGCTCATGGAAGGAAATCGACTGCTCTCACCGGGGAGGCTGCTTCTGGGGGGAGATACAGCTCCCACCCCCAACAGTCCCAGCAGGTGCTAATGAGCGGGAGTGAATAGGTGTTCACATTGGGAGGAAATAGTTCTGAGCAAAGCGAGTGGTGATCTCAGCAACTAGGGTCCCATTGGCTCAGTCTCAACCTTGGAAAGGAGTCTACAGAGCAGCGTGCCTGTGGGCCACTGGTCTATCCCCCTTCTAGAGATATCCATACCTGTGAACAAATGTGGAAGGCCCAAATGGCTAAGGTTCCTTAGGTCACTCAAAAAGTAATCTATTTATGGATTAGACAAAATTTGACTTGAAGTATAGACATGCCGAGATTAGTGTTTCTCAGACTTTTAGATTTCAGGGACCAAAAAATTTAAAAAATAAGTTTGGTGCAAAATCAAATTGAAATATTGATAACTATAGATTTTTTGTTTGTTTGCTTTTGGTTTTATTTTTTGGCGGCTGGCCAGTGTAGGAATCCAAACCCTTGACCTTGGTGTTATAATATTGTGCTCTAACCGACTGAGTTAACTGGCCAGCCTGCTGACTATAGATTTAAAAAAAACTGTAAACTACCTCCCTGCTGTTAAAATTATTCCTAGAAAGAAATGGCATTTCAACAACAATAACAAAAACACAGCTGACAGCCGTACATGGACAGCGGTTTATAACAACTAACGTTTACTGAGAGTTAACTGTGTACCAGGCACCCTTCTAAGTACCATATCTTACAAATGTTAACTCATTTTACACACACACAGCACTGCAATGTCTATATTCTTTCTTACTTCCCTGTGAAGCTATGAAAATTTATCACAGACCAGCAGCACAAGTTTATACCATAGTGTTAGGGAATCAGTAGATGAACCTTAAACTTGCCACCTGATGCATAAGCCAGGATATGATCCTTCAGAGTAGGCTCTTCTGTGCATAATCCTGATGACAAACACCTTCCTCTGAAGTTCTCTTTAACATATGGCACCCATTGAGTGCTGTTCCCAGTTGACACTGAGACTCATAAGCTGGCAGCCTTGTTGACAAAACAGTGCTCCAAGTAAACCATAATCCAGCCAAAGCTGAAATGCTTCCAGCTACATTTTTGGGGCATGAAAGATGAAGAAAATTCTACCACTTTTGCAATACTGAGCCCTTTCCCCCTTTCTCTGCCTGTACTTTCAAATGCTTAACATCCCACTCTCATGTTTCACAATGAACAGAAACCAGATGGCTTAAGCCAAAGGAAAAAATGCTGGGTTGAGTAACAGGGTATGAATTAAGTAACCCTTAAACAACCATTTTTAAAAAATCCTAACTGCTTCCTAATTTCTAGATTAAAGGAAATTCATGAGTCTTTAAATAGAAAGAGAAAATGAAGGACCTTAGGTTGCTGCCTCTAGACAGAGAGCCTTCTTCAGAAGATGGATAGGCCAGCAAGGTCATGGCAAAAAGTCTCCCCAGAGACCAGATACATCTTCCAAAGGAGGAAGGAGGCTCTGTTATTTATTTTTTTCGGTGCTTAACAAAACAGCTCAAGGAGACCCAATGTCAGGCCTAGATGTGAAATATTATATCTCGGGAGATAGTGCTTTAGTGCACAGATGGAAGAGGAGCCAGATTCAGGACAGAATGTGGTTTAGTTCAGATGATTTTCGCTTATGTCGTCCTTTTCTGTTAACCATCCTGCTTCCCCGAATAGGAAAGAAGGAAACAATTGGAATTTCCTATTACACACTATATGCAACAACAAAAATTCAAACTACTTCCTATTCCCAAAGAACTAGATGTGGAGGGAAATATGAGTTAGCATATTGTTGTAGAAAGAGCATTTAAGTAAATGTAGTAAGAGCTGGTTCTGAGGACTATGTCCTGGCCCCTACATCAGGTGGAAAGCTTCAGGTTCATGGAAGTTTAGATTCTTAGGCCTGGAATTTTAAAAATGTGGTGGAGAGTGTGGGAGCCCTGGCTAGCACCATTATTTATCAGCTATGTGACGTTAGGTAAGTCACTTATTCCTGAGCCTCAGTTTCCTTATCTGCAAAGTGAGAATACTAACTCACTGAGGAGGAAGATGAGGCTCTTAAAGGTTGAGAAATTTGGTATATACCCTATTGCCAAGCCTGTGCTCTTTTTCTTAATCCCACCAACTCTGAAGATGAGATCATATGCACTAAAATGTTTTGTAATGAGCCAGGCACTGCAATCCTTCCCTGTGGTTATTATGCACAGACTTCCATCTGGCATGTACCAAAAGGAATGTCAGCCCACGTCTACACATGTCTATGAATGCATGCGTGTAAGACCATGCTTTACAAATAGAAGCAGCTTTAAGGTCTGACTACCATGAGAATACTTTAGGAATATCAGGATAGAACAAAGGTCTCTCCCAGAAAGCCCTGGTGGTTCCTGCCATGAAAAAGCAGTCCTGTGTCATGGATAAATGCTCTAATGCCAGCACTGCAGCTGGGACACACAGCTCGCTCTGGGATGATCCTACCTAACATCTTGTTCCAGAAGTGACTTCATTCAAAGAGGTCAAAGCAAACATATCTGCTCTTAACTGACAATTATTCTGGGGAGTCTGGGAAAAGAGGGTGTTGACTTTGAGGAAATGATAAAGAGGAGAGTGAAGCTCCTGGTCTGTATCCAAGGGTATGAGGTACGATATCTCATGTACCCCGAAGAGGTGTCATGCAAGATGGTGAGGAGGAAGATACCGTGGCCCGTACAGAGTGTCCCTCCAGGAACGCTCATATATTATTGGTGGGGTAGAAATAGCACAAGCCTCTTTTTTTTTTTTTTTTTTCCTTTTTTTTTTTTTTTTTTTTCCGTGACCGGCAACGGATCGCAACCCTCAGTGTCGCACCCGTACCGGACCGGGACCGGCACCACAAGCCTCTTTAAAGTACAGTTTAAAAGTCAGCTTCAGGAATTTTAAGAACTTTCATAGCCTTGACCCAATAATTCCGTTGTTAGGAACCTATGGTAATGACATAATCAAATATAATGTGCAACAATTTTATGTACAGAAACGTTTATTGTGGCAAAAATACTGGCACAAACTAAATGTCCCCAAATAGGAAAGGGGTCACATAAATTATGATTCATGAATACACACAATTGAATGTAATACTGCCAATAAAATAGATAAAAGAATTTTATGACTTGGATAAATGCTCATGATATAATGTTGAGTTATAAAAAAACTACAGAACTGTTTACATAGTAAAATGTCTACTGTGTAAATGTATGAATGCATGGAAAAAAGACTGAAAGGAAATTTGTACCAAAATGTTAAGAGCAGATACAGGTGATTGTTATTTTCTTCATTATTTTGGTCCTTATTGTCCAAGTTTTGTACAATAAGTACATGTAACTTTTGCTTTTAAAATCTTACGTACAAATTGCTAAACATCTAAGTGCCACCAGTCCTTAAATGGCTTTCTCTTTTGCTTAAATTAGTACACAAGCCTCCCTATTGCCCTCCCTCCTCCAGCCCAGCCCCTCTCAGTCCAGCCTGCTGTCTCCAGAGTTATCTACCTCTACGCCAAGAGATCAGCCTGGCCCCGTGGCTTACAGCTGGCCTTGGCTACCTGTTGACTCTAGACTAGGAGACAGGCTTCAAACTCCTTAGCATGACTTGCTGTTCCCCACACAGGCCAGACCCTTTCAGACCTTCTGGCCTTCATGCAAGTTCTTCCCTCTAATTTCCCCTCCTCTTCTACCTGGCAAATGCTTGCTTGGCCTTAAGGCCAGGCTTAGAGGTTAGCTCCTCTGGGAAACTTTACTACTTGTCAGTCCCAAGCAGAGCTGGTTGCTGTTTGCTTGGCTCCCCAAACATGTTGCTCATAGCTCCATGTTACAAGGATCAGGCTTTGTTGTGATAATGTATTTGAATGTCTCCCACACAAGCCCATGTGATTGTGCAGATGATGCCTGGGACTCACTCGGCTTGGTATGCACAGTGCCTGGCACAGAGTCACTGCCCAGTGATGAACAGAGAGAGGGATTGGTGATTGAGCTAGGACCAGAAGGCGGCAGGGAGCACTAATGCCAAGCAGACAGTCTTTATGTCTGTGAGCTGATCTTCATGCCTTAGAGCAATAAGAAAAAGAAGGCTTCATGCTCAGCAAAGCAGATATAAGTCAGCCAAAAGGAGGAACTTCCACAGGTTGCTGTCATTGGAGTCAATAAATGGTTGGGGTAGAGGGATGACTTAAGAAGGGGTAAAAACCTCCCTATCTAAGAGGGGTCAGACACTATCCTTCTTGGAGACTGGAAGATGGAAAAGATGGCCTCAGCCAGTCCTAGACTTCAGTGCAGTGTCTGAGAAAACAGGGTGGAAGCCCCGCCGTCTCCTGGAGCCCACTGTGACTCTGCTGTGAGCCCAGGCAGGTTTCCATGTCAGCTGTGCTTCCAAGCCCAGATCTGCAATTTGAACCTAAAGCCCTGCAGACAAAGATGACTGTGTTAAGAGTAGGCCCATTGCTCACAAAACCCAGCAGGGTTCTTGGCTCCACAACACTTATTAGCATGTTAAGTTCAAATAAATATATATGAAGCCTGTGGATTCCCCTGGGAGTCCCGGAGGCCCCCACAGCCAAGGCACAATCTCTCCCTCCTTGTACCTCCTCCTGGGCCTTCAGAGCCCAGCTGCCTCCGGGGAGCCCCAGTGTTGTGAGGATACTCCCCAGCAGGGGCCCAACAGCTCATTTTCAGAGTGCAAAAATAGATGCTTGGACCTTTGTGGGACCAAAGCTCTATTGAGTCCCTCCTTTCCTTATGGTGGTCTTTCACATCCAGAGGTCTCTGAAGACCAGGAATTTCTCCACCACCCTCTCGTATGCCCCCATCCCTGCACAGAGCCCAGACTAGACGCTACATGACCTACGGGGGTGAGGGGTGGGGGTGGGTTGAGGGGGTAGGAGGGAGGGCAAAAGGGGTGAGGGAGAATAGACCTAGAGCTTCTTGTTCTTACTGGACACCCAATCTAATGCAATATACAAAATAGAGAAGGAAGAACGAACAGTAAAGACCTGAGATACAGCACCAACCTCAGAGAAATGTAAATGAGAACATAATTAGCAGTCCACAAACTTTGTAAATTTCACAGAGGTGGGACAGGATGAAAATAAAGTGCCACTGAATCCAATCCCAGAGGGCTTCTTGCAGGAGGTGAATTTTGACAACAAAAGGATGGGTTTGGGAAGGTTCTGACTACCGTGCAGGACAGCTGACCAGCTGTCCTACACCCACCCCCCCTCCCCCGCCACGGGGCACTGCAGGGCAGTTGCATGGCAAGGAGAAAAGCTGCCCCAAAGGTTCCTCAGACTGCAACCTGCTTCATTCCAAACTAAGTAGCCCAATACTGCAGTCGTGTCCAAGTTCGAAAGGAAAGAAGCGCTTTCAGAGAAAAGCCTCAAGATGAAAACAGTGCAATCCTGATGGGGAGAGCCCATGGGGGTGGGGTGGCTGCCCTTGGTGCTGTCCAGCCCCAGCTCCAGGGTGTGATGCCACTGCGCTGCCCTGCCCAATACCTGGTCCTCCCTACAAGGTATGCTTTGTGCAAAGAGCAAAAGTCCCACTTAGGGGAACAGGGGACAGTGGATGAAGTAGAAAGAGGACATGATGGTGGCAGATTTTTGACCCCCGATAGCGTTTTTCAGCTCAGATTCTTAGGAAAAAGATTCTCCAATCCCACTTCCTTTGCTGGCCTTGGCAAGTTGGTATGCCTTAGTCAGTTTAAGAATGGGCTCTCTGCTTTCAGAAACATCTTTCAGGCGAGGTAGTCTGTCCATTTTTCTTCCCTGGGCCTGATAAGAAGGACCATGCTCTCTTCATTTGCTTCTCATGCAACTTGACGATCCTCCCCTCTCTGCAACAGTTTTCTCCTGCACAAGGAAGGAGGCGGTTTCTAAACTAGAGAAGAGCTACCCCTTTCCCCATGATCTTCAGCTCGAAGTCAGAGCAGGTTAGGCTGGAAGGATCCTGAGAGGCCTTTGCTTCAACTCATACTGCAAGCCCAGAGCGAGGAGCTGACTTTCTTAGGGCTGGGGACGTAATCCATGATCATCTCCTTGCCACCATTGTAAGAGGTGGCACAGAATAGAGGCTACAGCACCATCTCTGTAATCAAACCTGCCTGGCTTAGCATCCCGTCTTTCTAACTTGATGGCTATGGAACTTTAAATAAGTTCTTGAACTTCTCTGAGTGTCTGTTTCCTCAGCTGCCAAAAACAAAGGATAATGACTGCTGTAGACTGGATGTCCCCCCAGCCTCACTGAGGCTTAATCCCCACTGTTAACTGTTGAAGGTGGGAAATCCTATTATAGTAATTGAAAAGTGGGGCCTTGAAGAGGTGATTAGATTGTAGTTCCATGTCATAGTGAACTGATTAATAATGGTGGTCAGTGGTGTGGTTCTGAGGGCTTTAAAAGAAGAGTACCTTGGAGGTGAGTCTGTCTCTGCTCCACCATTTTCTGCCATGTAAGACCCCTGCATTGCTGTAAAGCCATCACCAAAGAAAACCCTCACCAGATATGTTTCCTGGACTTTGGACTTCCTAGCCTCTGAAACTGTAACGATAAATTTTGTTTTCTTACCAAGTACCCAGTTCCAGGTATTTTGTTACAAGTAACAGAAATGGACTAATACAGTGACGATATCTCTTCATAGGATGATCTATAAGAATACTGGTAATAATAGCTATCACTTATTGAGTACTTACTATGTGCCCAGAGCTAAACACTATCTTCCCATTACCCCAAAATACCTAGTGCCGTGCCTGGCACACAGTAACATTGGCTATAATGATTACTATTCGGACTCAAACAATCTGCACTAGCCATGGACATGTCTCACCTTTCACAGCAGACTTCTGAGATGATGAAACTCCTATGTTCCCAGTTTCTGAAAGTTGGGAAGACCTAAAAGCAAGAAAGCAGCTCATGTTCAGGCTGAGCAATGTCCTGCTGACCTGTTTTCCCGCATTGGGGAAAGGCCACTGGCCTTCTAGTCCAAACACAGCCTGCCCTCATCTTGTTTAAACAAGGCCAGGGAGGCAGGCAGGCAGCCTGTGGTTGGGGAGGAAGCAACCAGGGCTGTTTGGGATTCCATGCAGACTCTGGGCTATTGAAACTGTCAGGCTGATACACAAGCTCTGTCAGGCTTGTAGCTCTTGGCATTCTAGCTGCTTCCCCCTGATGACCATTTATAGTCAATCCCTCTGAAGAGGGTGTAGCCCTGTGGTTGGGCAAAAGAAATGAAAAGAGGCACCTGGATGTGGGAAAGCAGGCGATAACTACTAGAAACCTCCCTGCACCCAACCACCAATTTCCCAGAACTTGGGCTCAACTTCTCCCCCCTCAGGCCTGCAAGGTAAGAACAAGCCAGTTGCAGAAGGGAGTTTGGAGGGTGGAATGAATGGAAGGATCATGGCCACAAATCATCAGTTTTTAGTGGAGTTTTAATGTGGGACAAGTGCATATGGCTTGTGGTAGGGAATTCAGTCCTTATGCCCCTTGAATTTTTCTTTAATTTTTCCTTGAAATTTAATTCAAGACCCCTTAAGCAATCTGGAAGTGGCAAACCTTTACTAGAGCTTGGGAAAGGGAAAGATGGCTTGATGGTGTTGACAGTCCACTCAGATCACTGACCTGTGGCAAGTTCAGCCCCTTTGCATCACCTTGATTTCCATGGTACCTGCTTGTGGAGAGGGCACTGGGTTACATGGGTTCTAGGTAGACCCTGTGCTCTCTTAGTCCCTAGGATGAGGAAAAATTAGGGAGAGGGTTTAGAAAAGGTCCCTGCAGACTTTGGGTTGGGTAAAAACACTGGGGCTGGCCGATTAGCTCAGTTGGTTACAGCATGGTGTTATAACATGAGAGTCAAGAGTTCAGATCTTTGTACAAGCCAGCTGCCAAACAAACAAACAAACAAACAAACAAACAAAAAGAAAAGACAAAAAGAGCACTATCCTTGAAGCTGGCTAGGTGAGTTTCTAGCAAGTCAGGAAACTGCAAATAATGATGCTAAAAAAAGGAAAGCTTGGCTGGCTGCTGAGACCACAGGGAATCAGTACTTTCAGATAATCACCATGGACACCAGAGATCTGCATGTACCTGTGGGAATGCAGAATAATAACAAAGTCCTTGTTAACCATGAGCAGGACATCTGGGATGGAAGGAGAAGGATGGGATGGTCAGGGACAGGAATAGACAAGGAGCATTAATATCATGTGCTAGGTATGAAGTGCTGGTTTAAGGGCTTCATACACACTATCTTATTTTTTTAAAGTTCACTGCCGCGAGAGGATAGTTTTATTCTTACTTTACAGATGAAAGAACTAAAATTCCAAGAGATCAGACAAACTGCTCAAAGTTTCAGATTTAGCACATGGTGGAGCTGGGATTCAAACTGCTTTCTACAGTCAGGCTGTTTTTAGCAGCCTGTTTATACCAAGGTTAGTTACTTGTTCAGAACACTCCCTCCCGGGGATACGGTGTCCTCAGACATTGCTTTGGTGGATATGAGGATCCTTCCATCAGGCTGGTAAAACTGGAGAGGATGCCTCTAGTCTAAAGAGTAGTCTATTTTTATCGGAAGAATAGCCTGTCCCATTTACAATGTGAAATGATACTGTGAAAATCCCATTTTTATAGTTCCTTTTTCTAGAACTTTGCAGAGATCATGACCCTTCTGTTATGACAGACTTAAGATATACTTGATTATGTTACAACATTCTTTGGTTCATTTCAATTGCAAGGATTCTAAAGTCACTTATTAATTTTAGGAGTTTATTATCACATTTTAAAACTCTTTTAGTGCAACTGCAAATTTATTTATTCATCAAAATTTATTGAGCACCGATCACATGCCTGACACTGGGTTCATTACTGGAAACAGGAAAATGGATAAACTTGTCTCTTTTCATACAAGGCAGATTCATAAACAAGTGCAATATAGTATGTGCCAAAGCCTCACGCTGTTTAAAGTGCTCTGCAGGTGGCTATTCTCACTCAATTGGTTTTTCATTCATTAAAAAAAAAAAAAAAAAAAAAAATCAGAGTTCCTACTAATTGTAAGGTCTTACTTTAGTTATTGGGTAGTCTATGGAGGGAGACAGACAAAAAAATAAATTATATGATACAAAAGGAGTAGGTATATATCCGACAAGGATAATTGTTGGTAGGCATAAACTATTGATTTGCATAGAAGTAAATTATTTAGCACTGCACTTTACCTGGAACAGCAAGCACTCAATAAACGGTAGGTTATGCTGTTGTCAGTATCACTATCACCTTTATTTTTGTTGGCAAATAAATATTTGGTCAATTAATTTGGATTTTTTTCTTATAAACCATAAAATGTGGGCAATTTTGACATTTCTCCATTTTACGGAGGGAATCTGTACAAATGTGATTTAAGTGTCTCCACGGTTACAACAGGTTGGAGTAAGGATACAAAACTTAAGCAGAGACACTCTGGCTCCCAACATATCCCTCTATTAACCTCAAAACCCATAAGCTGGTCATTAGTCTGGTCCTCTCAGCCTCAAAGCAAACTTATTCTGACTCTATCCCCAACCCCTTATGACTTGATCCCTGAAACATCTCACATAATCTTAGGATCTTCTCCCTCCCCTACTCCCTATACTTGGGAAGTTGCCAGGCCCCCCCAAGGCCAGTGCTTCTCTCACTTTACTGTGCATTCAGATCACCCAGGGCTCTTGGTGAGATGCAGATTCTGATTCAGTAGGTCTGGGTGGGGTCCAAGGTTTGCATTTCTCACAAGCTCCTGGGGGATGCTGGCACTGCTGGTCCCGGACCACGAGTAGCAAGCTGTAGATTATAAATCCAGAGTATCTCTTTCAACTGTCTTCTTTTCTCTTGCTCTGCCATCTCCAGCTCGGACCATGCTAACTTCTGCTCTGGAGTCTAGACTGGGCCTGAGCCTCCTAAGTGGTCTCCCTGCCTCTCTTCCCACTCCATCCTACTAAATGAGTATTCCTAAAATATAGCTTTCTCCATGTTACTCCCATGTTGAAACACCTTCAGTCATTCTTCGCTGACTAGCAAACTAGACACAAATTTCTCATACTCAAGTTAAAACCCTGTAAGATTTACCCTCAACTTTTTTAGTGAGAACTCTCTCAATCCTATTGATTTATCCTACTCTTTTATCTCCACTGCTTCTTTGCCTTCCAGACTTTGTAGATGTCTTCACTCCACTGATGCTGCTTCTTGCTTCTAACTGTGGCCCTAACCTCCCTGTCCCTCAGCATCCAAACCCTCTCCCTCCTTCAGGGCATGGGTGCCCACTTCCACAGCTGGAAATCATCTCTCCTGCCCTCCAATCGCTCCATAGCTCTTTGCCTAAATGTGGTTATTTATTTATGTCCTTATCTTCCCTTGTGGACTACCAGTTCCTCCATGTCTCAGTAAACCCATGGCACCTCTTGCAGTTCCTTGCTCCTAGCAAGCCCTCAGTTAACTCATCCCAGGTGCCTGAAAGATCTGTTTCCCAGTTCCTTTTAATGGGTCTCTGTTCTATTTGCATCATTTATGTACCTGTTTTGGATGGGTTTTAACATTTTAAACCACCTCAAATCCTTTTTGAAAACTGGTGAGCTATAAATCATAAATAATCATCTATAAGAACAGACCCTCAGGAAATGTTTGTTAAGTGAATAAATGGATGCTTTCTTCAAGGCTGAGTAAAGAGTGGGTTGCTGTCAGTTCTTCCCACTCCTGCCTGCTTCTGGTCCTTTTGCTTATCTGTCCTTCTAAAAGGTCTTTCTGCAGCTCTTTGGAATCCTGCTCAACTTTGAGGTGAGATCCAACTTCTCTGGGAACTTACCCTCTAGACAGAGCTATTCTGTGGCATTCGGTTTAATATCATCCATTAAACCGTGAGCTCCTTTTTGTTAGGGGCCATATTCTCCATCCCTGCCTCTCTCACATGCCAGCACAGTGGTTCTCAATCCTGGCTGCACATCAATATACTCTGTGCAGTTTTGCAAATATTTAGGAGCCAACCCCCACATTGCACACCAGGCCTACTTAATCAGGCAGTTCTCAAACTTGAGCCCATGCACATTAAAGCACCTGGAGGGCTTTTCTTAACACAGATTGCTGAAACCCATCGCTAGAGAGTCTGGGCCCAAGAATTGGCATGTGAAACAAGTTCCCAGATGATGTTGATGCTGGTCCAAAAATTATTCTTGGAAGACCGCTGCTCTGGGGGGGGTGAAGCCCATCCATTCTGTGTTTAAAGGAAAAAAATCAGTGCTTCTCACATGCAAGCTGAGCGTGACTGGTTTAGAGCATGGTAAGGGCTTGATAAATATTTAACGGGTTAAATTATTTGCTCCATCTATTTCTGTTCTACCTCCCCAAATAGATTATAGTAACTTTTGGCTAGAGACCAAGTCTTAGAGTATTGCTCTTGCAAATTCCAACCAGCAGAGCCCAGGGCTAGCCAATGTGTGAGCACACAGTACCTACCTTTGGTTGAGTAACTGCTATCCCTGCCCCCTTCCAGTGTTGCTGTCAGAGGAAAGCCAAGGAAACCTAACGCTGCCAGTTTCAATTAATAAATAGGAGGGCAAGTTCCTTGTTGACTTCTTTGAAGCATGCATGCCTGAGATGTTTACAGAGGAGGAGACTTCAAAAGGAAGAGAACTGAAGCAGGACAAAGCCATCCTGGGCATCTTAGGAAATCAGTAAATCAAAGACTTATCTCTAACCTGAACCATCCCAAATAATTGCGATAGTTCAGCTCCTGTCCCCGAGGTTCTTGCATTGCATGTCTGCTGTGCTCTCTTATTTTCCCTTGAGATAAAAAGTGTTCAACAACAACAACAACAAAAGAGTTCATATGAGTCAGCATTTAGGAAATCATTAAAAAGTGCGACAAAGACACTCAGCAAAATCTGCTTCTAACAAGTGTCCTTCCCCAAATGTCAGTATTTATTTACCTCTCAGGAAAAATATTAAATTCATGAGGGTGTAGCTGGATTGTTGAAATAAATGTGTACCACCAGGGTCTGTGTTGTGGTTCTCCAAGCATTTAATAGCTTGTTAGAAAAATAAAATCATCATCATCAGGCAGGAGGTCTTAACATAACAAACAAATATGGTGGATACAAAAAAAATTAACAAATTCCCCATTTTTTTCCTTTTTGGGCTAGAAATTGAAAATAATATTTTGTTTGTTTATTTTTTAAGTAACAATTATTAATTGGCTGAGAGCGTTTGCAGAGAATTATGGAAACACCTCCTGCTCCCTGCAGATTCAGGGTAGCACAGTGTCTCCCTGTGTGTCCCACGGCACACCTGGCTTCTCACCACTCCACTAGCACTTACCTCACTCTCTTGTAATTGTTCTTGCCGGTCCCTATTAAGTGTGAGATAATTATCGCAGGATTGAAGCAGTAGAGAAAAGCTAACACTGTTGAAACCAACGCAGCACACCAATTTCAAGCATTCATTGATGCCATCCAGGAAACTACACGTTCCCATGTTCTCATTCAGATGTTACATACACTTGGACGCCTGCCACACCTGCTTGGGGGTGTCACTGGCTGCCTGCAGCATGAGGGCACACATGAGACTTGAGACACAGTTTTCCCTTCCCACCCACCGCAACTCCGTTTCTTCATCCTGTTTCCTGTCATGTGTGGGTCATCCCATGGCGGGCCACACAGCTTCACAGTGACCTGCAAGCTCCCACATGGGCTGATTCAGTAATCTGGTAGAGCATGTTCCAGAAGGTACGCAGGCTATTTGCCTTCTCACTGAAAGTAACGGTTAAATAGTTCCTGGGAGGTTTGGGTTTTTGCTGGACTTTCCAGACACTTTTTAAATCTTTTTTTTTTTTTAAATAACACATACAGATCCACATTAATTTATTTATATATTAATAAAGATGACCGGTAAGGGGATCTTAACCCTTGACTTGGTGTTGTCAGCACTACGCTCTCCCAAGTGAGCCACGGGCCAGCCCCAGATCCACATTTAAACACAATAATTTCTTTAATGTTTTGACAGATCTTTGGTCTTTATTTTTATTTTATTTTATTTTATTTTTATTTTATTTTATTTTATTTTTTTTCCTTTTTGTCCTTTTTCGTGTCCGGCAACGGATTGCAACCCTCAGTGTCGTGCCCGTACCGGACCGGGACCGGCAACGGGATCGCAACCCTCGGTGTTGCTCCCCCACCTCGCTCAGCCAGTGAGCGGGAACCGGTCTGTATGTGGGATCCGAACCCTTGGCGAGAGCGCCACCACGCTCTCAAGCGGCGCACTGTACCAGTGCGCCACCGGGCCGGCCCTTATTTTATTTTTAAAAGATGACCTGTAAGGGGATCTTAACCCCTGACTTGGTGTTGTCAGCACCACACTCTCCCAAGTGAGCTAACCTGCCATCCCTATATGGGATCCGAACCCCTGGCCTTGGTGTTATCAGCACCACACTCTCCCGAGTGAGCCATGGGCTGGCCTGATAAAGCAGATTTTGAATCCAGGTCTGTCTAGGTCCAAAGCTTCTGTGTTTATTGAATCCAGCACAATGTGAGGACGACAGTTGAACAAACCCTGATTTTAGGGACTGTAAATATTCAGGTATACTACTGGCTTTGTGATTTATTGCAGAACTAAAATAATATATCCAACAGCATGACATGCACCCTTTTAAAGATGGAGGCAATGAGGCCCCTAGGCAAATTGGTCCACCCAGAGCTGCTAAGCCATCACCACAAGGCAGTACTGTCCCTGCAGTCCCTGAGTCTGATTTCTACCAGTAACGATTGACACTGGGACTTTCCAGTGCTTGAATTCTCTACCATTGTACTTGCTCTTAAATAGTCTTCTCCAGGAGAGAAGCATTTTATCAAGATTGCAGCATTACATTATCAAGGCGTGCTGAGAGCTGGCTAAGTCATTAAAAGGGATTGCTTTCTCTGACTGATGGGATGGCAGGCTATAATTGGAAGGGCACTTAGAGGCTGAGAAGCAATATGTTACTTGCTTAAGATCCCAGGGTGGACCAATGGCCGATATTAGAGCCCCAAGTCTAAATCTGCAGTCTGGGCACTTCCCATTACACCATCTTCCTGCCCTGATGAAGGCTGGCTGGGCATCAGACTTTGGGCAAAGCAGCATAGTGCCCTTTTCAGGTGGTTTGAGTGATCTTTGTGAAAGCCTGGGAGACCAAACCTGGGCATTTTGTGCAGAATGGACCAGGTAAGAAGGAGCAAGAAAAAATTCATTTAATGAAGAATTGGCTGCAGGGAGGGGAACGGCACAGTCCTGAGTCAGTTCCAAGATCTCACGTAGGAGAAGAAAATAGCTTCCTACTCTCCCCCCAGTGCTGGAGGGAAGTAGAACAATCTGCACTTAAAATCCAAAAGGACCAGAGTCCCAGTCTCTGCTCCAACACTTACATGCTGTGAACACTTGGGCAAGACACTCAACCCCTGGACCTTAATTTCTTCTTTATTTGTGACACAAAGAGGTCGTCCTGGGTGATTTCTAAGATATTCCAGCTCTGACATTCTAGAATTCTCCTGGACTGGAATTATATAAAGTGAGGCCTGATGTGTTAAGGCTACTCAGAATACAATCATATGTCCCTTAACAGGGACAGGGATACGTTCTGAGAAATGTGTCATCAGGTGATTTTGTCATTGTATGAACTGTATTGTGAAAGGGAACAGCAATGAGTTTTCCTATATTCTACACTGGCCACTAGTCACATGTGCATGGACTCTGATGATGTTACTGCGTCTCTCTGTGCTCCCTTTCCCCATCTGTTAAATGGGGATTAGAATAATACCACCCCCACAAAGTTATGAAAATTAAATTACAGGTAGAGATTGTGCCTGGCACTAAGCAAGCACTCAGTGAGTATTAGCTGTTATTAACTGTTGTTTTGCTATGGGGATGGGTGGGAATCATTTAAAAATTCAACAATTCTAGGGCCGGACCTGTGGCTCACTTGGGAGAGTGCGGCGCCGGGAGCGCCAAGGCCACAGGTTCAGATCCTATATAGGGATGGCCGGTGCGCTCACTGGCTGAGTGCGGTGCGGGCGACACCAAGCCAAGGGTTATGATCCCCTTACTGGTCACAAAAAAAAAAAAATCAACAATTCTAAAGTAGACAACAATCCTTTTACTTGCAGTTAGACCTGATGTGTCACATGCTTGGCTTTCTATCTCAAAGGCGTGAGCTAACTTTGGGAGGGTCATCCTGTGGGTGAGCTCGGCACTCCCTCTCAGCGTATTTTGCAGTTGTTTTGTTTACACCAGCATCACCACAGACACGTGAGTAATGTGTTGTGCTATGACATTATGATGGCTATGATGTCACTAGGTGATAAGAATTTTTCAGTTCTGTTATAATCTTATGGGACCACCGTCGTATATGTCTGTCATTGACCAAAACATGCTTATTTGGCTGTACTGTACTACTGCATATGAATATGACTGTATCCCACCCTGCTGGGGCTACACTGTGATGGTCACCTCTCCAAGTTGCTCTGAATTTTGTTTTGGAATGTAGAGCCAACTGACAGATTGGTTCCAGGGATATGACCTCTGTAATTCTTCCATTCTCCTAGGAATATATGTATCCCTCAGAGTTCCTGCTCCTGAAGCTGTTAAACATTAACTTGGTTATAAGCCATTCAATAAATATCTTAACCAAAATAATTTATTAGCAAAGTAAAAGACAGAGTCCTGGAAACAAAGTGTCCAAGTGGTGATATCCATGGAAGTTTTCCCTGGAGCTGTATGCATTGCTGCAGGGGATGCTTAGCAAACCTTTCTGGGAAAAAGGAAGCACCATTTGTGAGATTTTTATCTGAGGGGTGGAGCATAGCTGAGCTCCATCTCACAGGTAAAGTACTACAAATGACTTTCCCTATGGGGTGTACTGTCTTGGGGTAAATGATCCTCTTCCTCACATCTCATATCAATTATCAATTGCTGTGTAAAAAATTACATGCCCCCTACCTTCAACTTAGTGGCTTAAAACAACAAAAATTTATTCTTTTATGGTTTCTGTGGATCAGGAATTCAGAAGCAGCTTAGCTAGGTGGTTCTGGCTCAGGATCATTCCTGAGTTTGCAGCCAAGGTGGAGCTATGGTCATCTGGAGGCTTGGTTGGGACTGAAGGATCTGCTTCTGTGTTAGTCTGCTCAAGCTGTCATAAAATACCACAGCTGAGGGGCTTAAAAAATAGACATTTATTTTCTTACAGTTCTGGAGGCTAGAAGTTCATGATCAATGTGCCAGCAAATTCAGTGTCTGGTGGGGGCTCTCTTCCTGGCTTGCAGATGGTTGCCATCCTCACATGGCCTTTCCTCTGTTATGTATGAATTGGGGGAAGGGGAGCACACTCTGGTGTCTCCTCTTATAATGACAATGATCCTATTGGATCAAAGCCCTACCCTTATTACCTCATTTAACCTAAATTACTGCCTTATAGGCTCCATCTCCAAATACAGCCACACTGAAGGTTAGGGCTTCAACATATGAATTTTGGAGGGACACAGACATTCAGTCTGTTACAGCTTCTAAGATGGCATACTTACATGGTGCTGATTGTGGGCAAGAGGTCTCAGATCCTCCCCACATGGGCCTCTCCATGGGCTGCTCTATTGTCTCCACGCCATGGTGCTTGGCTTCCCCCAGAGAGAGCAATCTAACAGAGCAAGGTAAAAGCCACAATATGCTTTATGACGAAGCCTTGGGAGTGACACACTATCACTCGGACAGAATCCTACAGGTTGCAAAGCTCAGTCGAATTCAATGTAGGAAGAAAATATACAAAGACATGAGGAATCCTTACCAGGAGGCAAGTGTCTTTGGAGCCATCTTGGAGTCTGGCTACCACATCTGTAGATGAAAGGACATTATGGTATCAGAAAAAGGACATGTTTTGCAAACCAGCAGACCTGGAACTGGAGTAAAATCCTAAATCTACCACTTGTAAGGTATGAAAAACCAAACCTTTCTGAGCTTGTTTCTCCATCCTTAAGATAATAATATCTTCCTCATAGGATGGCTGTGTTAAATGAGAGAACAGATTTGCTGTGTCACAAATAGTGGTCATCAAGTAGGTACTCTTTCCCTCCTCCAGCCCTCGCTAGTCCCTCACCACCTTGCTATTCCCACCTTCAATGCTTGCCCAGGCTTCACATCCTTTCCTTGTACAATGATAACACAAGACAAGAATTCTAGAGTGTCAGAGTTAGAAGGGATTTCTGTGTCACCTATTCTAATAGTCCCCAACTTTTAACCACCAAGACTCTTTCAATTGTTTTCCTTCCAATGAGCCCCATATTTTGAAATACTTTTGACTACCAAACAATTGCAGTAACTAAATATTTCATTTCCCATTATATTCATCAAAGGCACGTATAACCGCCCATCAGAAATTCTGATCAGTGAGTGATCATCAGTGCTTCCACAATGAATTGTGATCATCCCAGTGAAGAGTAAAGTGTTTACTATTTAGGGGCATAAAAAGATGAGGGGGTTTTATCCAAGGTCATTCTGTTTAGTTAACGATAGAACCAGGGCTCAAACCTGGATCTTCTGGTTTCAAATGCCATGCTATATTTCATGATATCTGACATGATTAGATACCTAAGGTTTCTTCCAGGCTAACATTGTAAAACTCCAGGATATAATATCCATCTTCTCAAGGCCCTAGTTGCATGGATAACAAAAATGGACAAAACTTCCAAACTCCAAAATGTGGGCCCATAAATACTACATAACTGGCAATTGCCTCCATGTAGAGCTGGCCCACCAGCCAATATGCCTATAAGTTCTGTAGCTATTTAGTCGGAGCTGTAGGATAGGGGGCTAGTTTTGTGTCTTCAAGTTGGCTGGCCCACACTCCAAACACAAGGAGAAGCCAGCTTCTCACTGACTAATAGAAGTCAAGTCAGGATAAGGTGCAAGGAAGGCCTCTTGAGCCTACCTGCGTGGACAAGGGGGTGAGAGAGGGCATGGTTTAGCACAGACTCTGTCTTGCCATTGGAGACAAGAGATGAAAAATACGAGGGCTTCATATTCATCCTGGGGTGAGCCATCAACCTCATTTTTTGGCCAGAAGCTCAGCATTATGATAAAAGGCTAATCCCAATGCCTTCTCTAAAAGAAAACAGAAAAGAACCAAAGGAAGAAAAGCCCAGGATTTAAAGGGGAATCTCTTCAAACTAGAGGTGGAAAGAATTAGTGCCTATGAGCAAGTGAAGTGGGACAGTTGTTTCAAAACCAATACGGTAGGCCGGCCCGGTGGTGCACTGGATAGTGCGCCGCTTGGGAAGCGCGGCGGCGCTCCCGCCTGAGGGTTTGGATCCCACATACAGACCGGTTCCCGCTCACTGGCTGAGCGAGGCGCGGGAGCAACGCCGAGGGTTGCGATCCCGTTGCCGGTCCCCAGTCCGGTACGGGGGCAACACTGAGGGTTGCGATCCGTTGCCAGACACGAAAAAAAAAAAAAAAAAAAAAAAAAAAAAAAAAAAAAAACCCAATACGGTACTTCATAAATGTTTTTATGCTCCTTATGTATATGTGTCTGTGGGGTCCTCCCTTCCATAGTTGATAGTAAAATTCCTTTTGAATGCTCCAACCTGCCTCAGCTTTATGAAGGAGAACAAGAAAAGAGGATTTTGTATTTTCCAAACTTGGGCCAAAATTTCAAGAAGGAAAGGTAAATCTCTGGGGACAGGTGAGATCATGGAATAGGACTCAAAGGAGAGAAGCTGGCAGGAGAGAAAAGAAAGTTCAGAGAAAAAGATCAAATAAAAGTTTTCAGTTGAGCCCTCCCCATGGAATGTCAGAATGTCAGAAACTTATCTGCTCAAACCCTGGAGGCTGTTCTGTGTCTGGGGGAGAGGACAAGAGCTCAGTGTTCCAGATGACTGGCAAGCTTGAATGTCAGTGCTTGCTGCAACACGAGCCCTGAAACCTTGGGAGCGCCATCAACAGCGGTCCAGAGAGATAGATGCTTTAATGTCAATTACATTTAATGTCACTGCTCTGTACTCTCTCAGCCAGATATGTTTCATGGCAAGAAATTTTGTTTCCTAGAGAAAATCTTTAGAAAATAGAACCAGTGTCCTCAATGAGCTTCCTTTGAGGGCAATCAATATGTATCAGCCCAGAGGCTGATACACTTCTTTCAACATGTTTCCCTTTCAGGCATTTCTTACACAATGTTCGTGCTCAAGGTCCTTGATAGGCACTACTGAATACGGTTGGGACATATACATATATGATATACAACATGAAAAGATACGATGGGAAATACAGAGGCAGAGGGAAAAAATGACAAGAGACTTGGCAAATATTTCCCTAATTTGAGCTTTGGAGCAAATTAAAAGTGGTTGCCCTTGAGGGGTGTATTCCTTTGCTGCGGCTGCCATAACAAAGTTCCACAGATTGGGTGACTTAAACAACAGAAATTTATTTTCTCATAATTCAGGAAACTAGAAGTCTAAGATCAATGTGTTAGCCAGGTTAGTTTCTTCTGAGGCCTCGCTCCTTGGCTTTTAGATGGCCATCTTCTCCCTGTGCTGTCACATGGTCATCTTTATGTATCTGTGTCCTAATCTCTTCTTATAATCCCACCAATCATACTGGATTAGGGCCCACCCTAATGACCTCATTTTAATTTAATTACCTTTTTAAAGACCTTATCTCCAAATACAGTCATATGCTGAGGTGCTGGGGATTAGGATTTGAACACATGAATGGGGGGGGGGGCACGGGACAACTCAACCCATAACAAGGGGCATTCAGTTTAGGGGAGGAACAGTTCCCATGGATGTGAAAAGTTGCATAAATTTATCAACAAGGCTGCTGCACTACATGCCAGGTGTGTGGTACTGTGGGAGGGAACTTGGGAGATGGAGAAATTGCCAAGAGCCAGAGTGGTCTGAAGAATGCTTTAGTGAAGAGGTAGAAATTGAGTTAGCTAGAAAGGCAGTCAGATTTGGGTAAGGGAGATGAGGGAGGGAGTAGAAGTGGAGGAGAAAGCATTCTACGTGGAAGGACTAGTGTGGAAAATGTTCAGACCTGGCTCTAAGAAAACATGCTCAGAGGATGCTGAATAGACCAAATTTGTACAATCAGAGCATTCATTTTGTGGAACAGAGAGCTTGACAAAGTGAGCTGAAATGGAGTGTGTAGGGCTGGGCTGCAGATAGATCTCCCACTGAAAACTTCTAAGCTGGGCAGTAAAACATAACAGTAATAATATATGTGTATAGCTCCTTACGATTATTAAGATTTTTCATAAACATCTCATTTTTGTCACTACAGATATTCAGTGAAATCATCAGGGCATCATTCTAACCATTATAGAATGGTTATTATAGGAAATTGAGGTGCAGAGAGTTTAAATTGCTTGGACAGCAGATTTAAGGGCTATGATCAAAACTGGGCTATAGGCAAATTCATCTGACAGATTTGTGAAGAATGCTCTGAAGAGGGAAGAGGAGGGAGGCAGGGAGATATTTGGAATGAGAACGAGACTGAAATGATGTAAGCCAGAGTGAAAGGAATAGTACTAGAACTAGAAAAATTTCAACAGACACGAGATGTTGGCTTTCATTAGTAAACATGCTAAAAATGAAGATGCTGTGAAATAAGCAAAAATGCCCCTGGGAAAGGTAACACACTTGAGTCCCATCAGACTTCTGTATCTCAGCATGAATTAATTGATCAGATTCTTCCCTGACTTTGATAAGTAGGAACAGAGAGAAAGTAGGTGCCCTTATGTTTCCTTATGTCTCTTATAGGCACTTAGCATATTACACTGTAATTATGAATTCATATATCTGTCTCTCCCACTAGAGTATGATTTCGTCTGCTGGGAAAGTGACAGTATTTTATTCATCTTTATATACCTAATACCTAGCAAAATGCTTCAATAGTTAGAAGTTCAATAAACACTTTTTCAAAGAATGAATGAATGAATGGGAGAGCGATCAAGTGGGGACACTGACACAGGAGATGAAAAGAGCATAAAAAGCAGAGGCTTTAGCCTTAGGACCTTGAGGACAGCTGCCAGTGGCTTTACAGGTGTCCCCAGGACAGTGTCATATGCAATCAGGTAAATCAAACTTAAAAGAGATTTCTATAAGACGAAAAAACTTAAAGTAAGTGGTGATGACCACCAGATCACTGCAGGCAGCAGTCTTTTTCACATATGGACTTTGTCATACAGAATTTCTGGGGAAATGGCAAAGATGATCTGAAATAACTTGTTCCATAGAATAGGTTTCCTAGGTAGAAACCAGTTGTTCCCTTTCCCTTGAATTGCCCAGCAGGCCTTTCCCATAAGCTCCTGGATGGTGCTCCTGTCCTCCTTCTTGCTGCCATCCCCATGCTGTGTCACTGCCTGGCACATGGCAGGGGCCCCCCCAAACACCTATTGAATGAAAAGTGTGGTAGTATAAGAAAGATGGTGAGATAAGATGGAAAGACTCAAAAACATCAGGTTGACGTGGTTTTCCTCTTAATGTGTCTATAAAGAAGTCCAAGTGGCTCAGAATCACTTGACCTGCAATTCTTTTATTCCCGTGGGATATAACTGTGATCAGGGGCTCACAAATCAGTTTGTTTCAATGGGTAAGCATTGTGAGAATTATGAGGATGGGTGACAGACAGTCCCTGCATTCCAGGGATTTATTTGTTCCATGGTGAGAGATGTCTTCCTGGTTAGTGTTGGATTTGTCCTTTGCCCTTTCAACACTGAGCAAATCCCATTCTCATGCATGCAGCAAAAGCGTGAAGATTTCAAGAAGCTAAACACCCCTTTCTTATCATGACTTAGTGGTCTCTTCAGCACCACATGTGTGGCACATACTTTATGCCCATCTCCTCTGGTGATAATTTAGACATCTGCTTCCTGAAAGTTCAGAGCCCTTGATATATTGCCCACCTCTTATCACATCCCAGCCCACTTCCCCTTGCTTGAGCATATGGTTTGACTATGCAGGAAATAGGAACAATTCTTGCCCTGAAAAACAGTGATTGACTGCTCTATGAAGATATAGCCACGACAGGGTAGAAGTCACACTTAACACACTTCTAACAAGGGGTGGATCTTTCAAGAAGCCAAGACACCAGGCACACCCTAGACCTCAGTCTCTGTGGAATACAACGTAGACAGAAAGTTGGCAGAGAAGAAGTCTTGCTAACATACATTTCTCAGTACTGACCAGAACCTGGGCCATGCACCCAATTGGCTCTCTTCCCAGTGTAAATGTCAGGGAGGTATGGATGGGGCTTCTAAGGAATGAGGGCAGGAGTTTAGGGGATTTGGCATTCAGACTTGGAGTTATTCAATGCAGGATCGTTCATCTCTTAGAAGTCTTAAGTCTGAGGATAAAGGTCCCCACTGTCCAAGAAAACAATCCTAGGCATCCAATACCCTTCTCATCTGCTAAGCTAAGTGAAGAGATGATCTGCGGCTATCATGAGACTGGCAGAAAGCAGAAAAAAAAAAAACCCAACTCATTTTATGAACATGTGCATGCATTTAGGAAGTTCCTATTCATGGGGTCAAATTTTCTACCAACTCTTTTGCCACAATCAAGCACATCCTTGCATGCTAAGCTTTAAGCGTTAAGCCAGAATTACGGACCACTGATGCTCTTTCCCCTTTCTGTTCAGATTCCATCCAAATGCGCTTGTGCAGAGTTCATGCAAATCTGAGGCAGCATGGCATGGTGGAAACAGCATAAGCTTTGAGGTCAGACCACATTTAATGCCAGCTTTGAGAGCTACTCAAGAGCTCTGAAACCCTAGACATAACAGCTATACTTACATTGCACTTAAAACATGCTAGGTTCGGGCTGAGTCCATGGCGCACTCGGGAGGGTGCGGCGCTGGAGCGCTCCCGCCGCGGGTTCGGATCCTATATAGGGATGACTGGTGAGCTCACATCGCTCACTGGCTGAGCGCAGTGTGGCCGGTCTCAAAAAGGACAAAAAAAAAAAAAAAAAACATGCTAAGTTCTATTCTATGTGTCCTACAGATATTAGCTTATTTGATTCTCACTGCTAACTAATGAGGTTGTGTGCTATCATTATCCCTATTTTATATAAGGGGATGAGGCAAGTAACTTGCCTGTAGGTAAGCTGGACAACCAAGGTTTGAATTTGCACAGTGTGGCTCCCCAGTTAGTGTCCTTAGCCACTACTCAATACTGCCTCCCTGTAGGGCAAGTTACATCACATCACTTCATTTCTTCAACAACCATTTCCTGAGCACCTGCTATGTACCCAGCAGTGCGCAAGGTGCTGAAGATGCAGTGAAGAAGCATATGGCCCTGGTCGTCCAGGTGCTGACAGTCTAGTGGGGGAGACATCACCATACAGAGGAATGGGGTGGAGATGTGCAGACAGTGCTATAGGAACCCTGAGGAGGGGTGATCAGGAAAGGCTCGCTGGAGGATGTGACCCTTGATTCTTAAGGGACCAGTAGGAGATAGACCATGGGCAGATAAAAGGGTAGGGAAGGGTGCTCTAGGTGGAGGAAGAAGTAGTGCAAAGACAGCAGGATAATGCTCATGTGAGGAATAGGAAGTAGTCCAGGTAGCCACAACAGAGTACTGGAGAGGAACAGTTACACAGGATGAGGTTGGAGCGCTGATCAAAGTCAGATCCCCAAAAGTCTTTTTGCCATGCTGAACTTGAAGTTGTGCCTGGAAAAAAAAAAATGGCATTCTAGAACGAATTGGAAAATATAAAGCTGAAGGCAAGGAGTCCATTTTGGAGGGAACTCAGAGAAGATCCGAGAGTCTGCACTAAGCAGGACAGCAGGGATGGAGAAGGGTCAGAGTCAAGGGCGATGAGGAGGCAGATTCTACAGGGCCAGGGCTGGATGAATGCAAAGCAAAGGAAGAGAGCGGGAAACTAAGTAGCGGGTGGTCCCCTGCAGTTGGATAGGCACAGTGCTGAGCTTGAGGGGCCTGTGAGACATCCAAGGAGAGTCCTTTCCCTGGATATGCTGGTCTTCGGGAAGGAGGTCTGGGTGGTAGGGCTAGATTTGGAAGTCACATTGTCAGCATCTAGGTGTGTGGAGGCCCTGGGGTGATGAGATGACCAAGGCGAGGATGGAGGGGAGAGAAAAGAGAGCTGAAGCTACCCGTGAGGAAGAAGAACCAATGACAGGGAGCTGGGAGGAGGAAATCCTAGAGAAGGGGTGTCACGCAAGCTAAGGCCAGAGTTTTAAGAATGAGGACGTGTCACAGAGCTGAGGGGTTGGCCTACTTCTACTTGTCTACATGTCTAGCTTCCCACCAAGACTGTGACCTGGGAGCAGGGTTCTGTCTGATTCATCTGTTTTCCCCAAACAACAGGCACTTAATAATGAAGAATAAGGAAATATGAAAAGCTCACATGTATTGAGTGTGTATATGGGCCAAGCCGTAAACACTTTGCGTGGATGATATCATTTAATCCTCACAACCGTGCTATTAGGTACATGCTCTTCTTCTTTTTCTTATGGAATACTATTCAGCCTTAAAAGGAAGGAAATTCTGCAATAAATGGCAATGTGGATAAACCTGTGGACATTATGCTAAATGAAATAAGCCAATCACAGAAGGACAAATACTTCATGATTCTACTTATATAAGGTATTTCAAATAGACTCATAGAACAGAGAATAGAATGGTGGTTGCCAGGAGCTGGAAGGAGGGGGATATGGGGAGTTGCTAATCAATGGGTATAACATTTCAGTTATGCAAAGATGAGTAAGTTCTAGAGATCTTCTGTACAACATTGTACCTATAATCAACAATACTGTATTGTACACTTAAAAATTTGTTAAGAGGGTAGATCTCATGTTGTGTTCTTACCACAATACAATGCAATAAAAAAGTACATGCAGTAAAAAAGTGAGACACAGAGAAGTTAAGTAACATGCTCGAGGTCACACAGCTGTTAAGTAGCAGGGTTTGATTTCAATCCCAGGCAGTCTAACTCCAGTGTCCTTTCTTTTAACCACAAGATACTTTGCTCCAACAAGTGAAAGATAACAGCTGAATCTATTATCCTTCCCAGGGATATCTGGATCTTAACAGGAAAGACATAGACATACACACACACACACACACACACACACACACAAAACCTTAAACCTTTATGAATGGTTATCTGACAGAATTATGAGTGTCACTATTAGAACTGAGAGGAAATTGATAGCCTTGCATATGAGCAATCATTGTGAGTATAGCCAGCCCTACCCAGCCCTTGGCCCTTAACCAGCGTTAATGAGCAGCTGGGAGCTACCTGTGTTTGGTCCAGAACAGATTTGCTGGTGTCATGCATTGTCACCTCCAAGGGAGGGCTATAGGTGTGAGCTGAAGAGCAGGAGGGGATATGCAGGGTGACAGTTGGGGCAACGCAGTAGGTGCTGATTTCCTAGCATGTTCATCAGGCTCACTAAGCCTGGAAATGAGATGTCATTCTGCATTACACAGTGACAAGCACAGCTCACTCAGCACATTAAAAGCATTAGCAGAGCCAAACCCACTCGCAGAGCACTGCTGCTGTGCAAGTAAAAGGGGTGTCTTCTTACTTCAGTTTCCAGTGGCCTAAATCCAGTTAGAGTTACCTTGGGCAGTAATTCTTAATCAGTGAGTCATAGGCATAGGTTGGCAGGACAGTAGATCAGAGCACAAAGTTAACCCTTTAATGTCACTCGAAAGTGTTGTGGTCCATGGGCCGGCCCGTGGCTCACTCGGGAGAGTGTGGTGCTGATAACACCAAGGCCCCGGGTTCGGATCCCATATATAGGGATGGCCGGTTTGCTCACTGGCTGAGCGTGGTGCTGACAACACCAAGTCAAGGGTTAAGATCCCCTTACCGGTCATCTTTTAGAAAAAAAAAAAAAAAGAAAGTGTTGTGGTCCATGGGCCGGCCCGTGGCTCACTCGGGAGAGTGTGGTGCTGATAACACCAAGGCCCCGGGTTCGGATCCCATATATAGGGATGGCCGGTTTGCTCACTGGCTGAGCGTGGTGCTGACAACACCAAGTCAAGGGTTAAGATCCCCTTACCGGTCATCTTTTAAAAAAAAAAAAAAAAAAGAAAGTGTTGTGGTCCGATAGAAAATATAGAAATAGAATGTAAGCCCACATGTAATTTAAAATTTTCTAATAGTCATGCCAAAAAAAAAAAGTAGGTGAAATTAATTTTAATAATATATTTTTATTTAACCCTAAATATACAAAATATTATTTCAACTTGTAATCAATACAAAAATTACTAACAAGATATTTTACATTCCTTTTATTATACTAAGTTTTCAAAATCCAGAGTGTATTTTATAATTACAGCACATTTCAATTCCAGTTGGTCACATTTTAAGTGCTCCAGTGCCACGTGTGGCTTAGCGACTAATGTAGCTCTAGGCCTATAAATCTGAGGGGCTGGGACAGCAGAGATGGTCAGCACCCTGCCACACAATCAGGCTGCAGAATGGGGACAAACCCCATACCATCAGAGGGATGGAGTAGAAAGGGATCTACCAGCTGCTAACCTGAGCTCCATGTGCCATCAGCCCATCATCTGCAAGGCAAAGGACTCCCCTGCACTTTCAAAAAACTCAGTCTGTTTCTTCATATGTCTTCTTTTCTGTCATGATGCTCACTCACCTTGATGTACATTTTAACCTCACTTTACCAAAAGCATCACCATCCACAAATATTTATTGAAAGTTCAGTGTGCCTGACACTGTGCTAGATAGATTGGAATCAGTAATGCCTTATGCATATGCATATACAGTGCACTGCAGATTACAAAGCCCTCATGCACAAACCAAAGAGGTAGGTGTATTAATTATCTACTGCTATGTAACCACAAACTTAGCACCTTAAAACAATACACATTTATTACCTTATCATTTCTGTGGATCAGGAGTCCAGGCATGGCTTAGCTGGATCTGCTGCTTAGAGTCTGACAAGGCTGCAGTCAAGGTGTCGGCCAGGGCTGGATTCTCATCTGGAGGCTCAGCTGGGGAAGGATACATTTCCCTACTCACATGGTTGTTGGCAGTAGTAAGTTTCTTGTGGTTGTAGGACTGAGAGTTTGTTTTTTGCTGGGTATTAATCAGAGGCCACCCACAGTTCCCTGTCATGTGGCCCTTTCCACAGGCAGTTCACAATATGGCAGCTTGCTTTTTCAAGGCCAGGAGTACTTCTAACTCCAGTCTGCTAGGAGGGAATTTTATATAATTTAACATAATTATGGAAGTGACAACCCATCACCCTGGCCATATCCTATTGGTTAAAAGCAAGTCATAGGTCCAGCCCATACTCAAGGGCATGGACACCAGGAGTTGGGGATCATGGGAGCCACATTAAGCTCTGTCCACCACAATGATGTTACCAACAGAGGTACACAGTGAGGGCCAGGGAGAATGATTGGCAGTAGTCACTCAGCTTGTAGGGGAAAAAGTCAGGACTCAGGTTCATGTGTTCCGATTCTTGGCTGGCTTCCCTTCCACCACATGGTGACAGTGAGAAATGGATCCTGTCCTTAGGCAGCTTGCTAAAAAATTGAGGTTGAGAGCTAGAACTAAGATCACCTGGAACTCTGCAGTGCTACCACACAGGTGAGAGGCTTGGCCCAGGGAATAGGATGTTCGGAACCTCCACTGGGCTCTTGATATGTCCCTCCCTGGACCTATGCAGGGATACCAGCGATGAGACATGAGACTCTGGCCTGGAAAGAAAAAATCATGGGCTCATGTATAGGAGTAGGACTCCCTGTTTTAAGAAATCCCATCCAGCCAAGAATCATATCCACAACTGTTCCTAGGTGATTTTGCACCTAGATCAACCTAATTTGACTAGATTAACTTAATTCTTTCTCTCTGCCTCTACCAGAAACAGTAGCCCATCTGTCAGGGCCACAAGAGAGAGGAGAAAATTGGAGTGAATAAGTACAATTGAAGTCTTTGTGCACACTTACAGTGAAATCAAAGAAGTCATAAAACATAAGCTCAGTTGGTTAGAGCATGGTACTGGTAATACCAAGGTCCAGGGTTCGATCCCTGTACTGGCCAGCCACCAAAAACAAAAAACCCAAAACATCAGTCAATCAATTAATCAATCTATCATGGTCTTTGTCTTCAAAATGCATTCACTGTGTTCTGGGGTACAAGATATACACACTGCAAATGATTGATACAAGACAATATAAGCCACCTCATAAACATTAAGATTAATTAAGTAATTAGGTTTATAAGGTTAAGTGATGTTACAATATATGGTAAATGCCTTGGCAATGGACAAATGGAAGAGCACATTCTGAATGAGAATCAGGTAACTGGAACTAAGCTTAGAAAGAGACCTAGGTTTAGAGTGGTGCTTCTCAAATGGAGGCAGTTTTGTTCCTCAGGAAACATTTGTCAATGTCTGAAGACATTTTTGATTGTTACATCCTGAGTGGGGAGGAGGTGTTGTGCAGTGGGTGCAACTAGCCTACCTGGACAGAGGCCAGGGATGCTGCTATACATTCTATAATGCACAGAACAGCCCCACATAGCAAAGAATTATCTGGCCTTAAATTGAGGAGTCTGGGTTGTCTAGGTTGAGGAGCCCTACAGTTGGCACAAAGGAAGAGACAAAGTCATTCAGCAAAGGTTGGAGGGGAAGAAGGGGTTGGGAAGGGAGAGTTGTAAGAAGGAAGCAGATGAAGGAATAATAGAAACACCAGGCCACCACCCCATACTCTAATCTAGAGGAAGATCTATAGGAAGGGTTCTCTCCACTAACTAATGACATATGGTTTACCAGCAACAACAAATGCAAGAATTCCAAAGCTAGAATCTTAAAATGTTACCACTGAAAGGCTGCTTAGAGATCTAGTCCAACCCCTTTGTATTACAGATTTTTTTTTTGGCCCATGACCTTCGTGTTACAAAGCTGCACTCTAACCCCCTTTGTATTACAGACATGGAAACTGGGCCTTTAAGAGAGGAATTGATTGTCCAAGGCCATACAGGTCGTTAAATAGCAGAACCAGCTACAGAATCCAGGCCCCTAAATCACTGGCCAGCCCTCTTTCTTATGTTTTGCTTTTGACGTCTAATAGTCCAATTACCTTTTGAACATCTCTCATCCAAGGTAGTTCCTACTGAGTTGAAAACTATTCTGTAACTCAGAGGTTTGCAAAACTCTCCTGTAAAGAACCAGAGAGTAAATATTTTAGTCTTTGAAAGCCATAAGATTTCTGTTGCAAATAGTCAACTCTGCTGTTGCAGTGTGAAAGCAGCCATAAACTATAGTGAATCTAAATTTCATATAATTTCCTTGTATCAGGAAACATTTTCTCCTTTTTAATTTTTTCCAACAATTTAAGCATGTAAAAACCATTCTTAGCTTCAGGTCATACAAACTGGATGGGGGAGGGGGCTGTTGCTGGATTTGCCCTACAGGCCAAAATTGCTGATATGCTGCTATGGCTAATCCTTCTATTGTGCCTTTTCCCTTTATAATTGTAAACCCCATCTCAAAGCTGAAAGCACATCTCTGTATTCCAAAAAAAAAAAAAAAAAAAAAAAAATTTCAACACCTACTCAAAAGTGTAATAAATTGCAAACAATACATACAATAAAATCCCATTTTGGTTAAATGTAAAATAAAGTTTCATATATCTATATGTACACACATGTATACATCTAACTACACAAAGATCTAGAAGGAAATTCATAAAATTAATAACAGGAATTACTTGGGGGAGCGAAGAGGATTGAAGGGAATGGATCAAGAGGGGCCTTGAAGTGTTTCCATTTTTTTATAATGAGAATATATTTATATATTAGTCCTATAACTTTTTAAAGTTTTAAATTTAAAAAGTTAATGTGCGTCTTATACTAGTTTGATAAATTTGCCTCACCACCACAAAAAAAATACCCATCCCTTCTTGCTGTCTCATCTGAGGGAATGTCCCATAGCTGGAGAAATCCATCCAGAAGAGGGTTTGGCTGCTGGCCCGCTTGTAAGCAGAGGCCCAGGGCCCTGGGGGGGTGGGGGGGTACTAGTTATTTTCTGATATGCTTTTGGGGAGGGGAATGTCTTTTCATTAAATTAAAAAACAAAGCTTAACTGCTTTTTCTGCTGGGACACTCGTGGCCTAGAGGATCTGATGTTGGAAACACAAGGGACAAAGTAAATGTAAAAAGCAGCAGCAGCCTGTCCCCTGGTGTCTGGGTCACTGCTCTCAGAAACCTCCAGCACATGTGGTTTCAATCACTGAGCCGGGCGCCTTCCACCCTGCGCAGACGCCCAGCTGACTTCTTTGTTTGCGAGGAGCTGAGCCTAGCCAGGGTGGCTACCTTCGGGAGAGGTTTGTAGCTCAGCTTTCCCCTTTCTATAAAATTCCAGAAATCACAGGGCAGCTCCAGGCGACAGGCTGCAGGCTGCCGGCAGCGTGCTCTGGGGAGCTGGGGCTGCTCATCATCTCTGGGGAGAGCCTAACCCTGAGACCTCTTGGCCAAGGCTGTCCAAAGCAAACACAGAGCAGATGGCCCGAGCACAGCCTCTGGAGAAACTGTTTATTCTTAGGAGATGGCCATCTCCCTGCTGGGACCCTGCTGGCTCCACCAGCCTTTTATCCTCTTTCACTCTCATATCTCCCCCTTCCTCCTTCCTAATGGGGGAGTTCCTCTGAATTTGATACCACTTTGTGAATGTTCAGAAGGGTCTGCAAGGGAACTTCAGCATTCCATTCTGGGAAGTTAATTTGGTTTTCTAGAAGAGAAGTGTTAATGGAAACTTACATGGGGTCTAGGGAACTGGACGTGTGAGGTTTCCTTACCCAGTTTGGAAGGACAAACCCTGTCAGCCTATGTTGGCAGCCTGCCACATGTAAAACCAAACACTGCTAGCCAGCCCATAAGTAAGAGTCCATTTATGGTAAGTTACTAGATAAAGTCATACTTTGGGTGTACGTTTCAGAAGGTATTACTTAAAAGTAATAATCGGGGTTCCAGCCATGAAATGTTACACTGTAAATACAAACCAACCAGCAATCATCTTCAAACAACCCAATACCTAGCCTGCACCTCCAAAATATCTATGACAGACACCTCATTCAGATTCTGTGTTTCACTGTTCCCTCTTAATGACATTACTGTCAGTCCTTAGCCTTGACCACATATAGTGTATAAGCTTGTAGGGGCCAAGGGAGAACTTCCCCTTAAAGCCCCTGAAAGTTCACTGTAAATCAGCTGACAAACACAGATTAATAGGAAAAAGAGGTATAACAATTTTATTTTATCATGCTAGGAGGGGGCAGTGCATGGGAAACAGCAGGAGAGTGACTGTCCAATAACCCAGTAGGGTACAGAAGCTTATATACCAGTCTTCGGAGGAAAAGGAGAGATGGAGGGACAGGAGTAAATGATTCTTATGGGGGTTCAATGGGCTTGGAGGACATACAATGGCCTGGGACAAAGTCTATTTGGCCCACAGAGCAGACAATGACTGGTAAATGGCTCTCTTCAAAATATTTACAGGGACTGAAATAGAAGATAATGGTCTGTGACAAAAGTCTGTCCAGGTGTGTTGACAGACTTCGGTCTTTCTTCCTGTGGTATGAGTTACATTAATGAAAACTCAGGGAAAGGACGAGAGGCAATTAATTGTCTTCTTCTTTGGTGGTCTGGACTTTAGGCAGATAAAGAACCAGCTTCATCCTGTGCTTTGGAAAGTGACAGAGGGTGGGGGTGGTAGAGTCAGAGGGACCTTGAGGCTGCTTTTCAGCATGTCAAAGCACCCATATTTTGGGGGGAAACAGCCTCTGAGCCCCAACAGGCTTTATAAATCAGGCTTGCCATTTTTACAGAAATAATTTACTTTTGACAACATCAGCACAAACACTGCAAAGATGTTTGACAATTTTCTCAGGTATTTTGTTGTTCTTAAGGTGAATAAGGAAGAAGGAAAATTTCACAGGATCAAAAACCAGTTAATTTGTTTATTGCTGCTCTTGGATTTACTGCAGCTGGTCTCCATGAAACAAAGCCCTCCCCTTGCAGTGCATGTCACGCTGCTAACAGAGCTTGCATGCTGGAGTGCAAATTTGAATGTGAAAGACCCCTGCTTAAAAATTCCACTGGCTCCCCTTTGCCTATGCATTGAGCACAAACTCCAATCTCTGTAGTATGTTAATGTTAAGGAAAAAATTTTTCATGACACTTGTTAAAGATGGTAAGGAAGATTTTATTCAAGAGGAGTGTAGGGAAGGAAAAAAATCTTTTCCTTCTACCTTTCCAGGTTCTCAGATAGGACTCTATAACAAAAGACAGATTATCAGGAAAAACACATACAAATGTATTTAATGTAAGTTTTATGGGACATGGGAGCATTCGTAAGGAAATGAAGACCCACAGAAGTAGTTAAACCTGAGTGTTTATATTAACGTTTGATGCTGAATGGAAAGTCATGGAAAAAAGGTATGAACTAAGGGTAGTAAACTGGGGGGAACTTAGCAAGGCCTGTTCATTCTGATTCCTCTTTGTGTCCCTCTGTCTTCAGTGATAGGGATACTCCTGTCCTCCAGGTATAAGGAGGGCACTTTTCACATGAAGGTCTTAGGCCTGCTTCAGGGGAAGGTCAGAGAGTCCTTCTCGCACCTACTGTTCCTTCAGCTTAATATTCAGTATGCCAACATGTCATATTTTGGGGTAGTGTTTCCTGAACCCCATCAGTGGCTACTACAATGGGGTTTTGTAGTAGGGGAGAGAGATTGGGCTCAACTCCGAATACAATAAGGAAAAGTGGGGATTGATAGCCAAGGAGCGGGGTGAGGGGATTGGTGGATGGAAGATTATTAAGAAGTATGGTAATTCTTTGCTAAATGGACCTAACAGGATTTTTGCTGAAAACATGCCAGTAGATAAGATATTGAGGGTAGTCAGGCCAAGAGTGGGGGATTTTTACTAAACCGACACAGTGAGATTCTTGTTAAAACTGGAGTAGGGCCAAGACAGAGCCCATGGTCAGGCCTTGTCAAAAGGAGGACTCTAAGGAGCCTGGCTATAGTCGAGGAAAGAGTCTCTGTCACCACACAAACTCTTCCTGATCTGGACCTATACTACTTTTCCAGCCTCATTTCCAGTTTTTAGATCCTGTCGATTCTTTACTGAAGTCACTGGAAACATCTCATCTTTCCCTGAACATATCTCCAGGTCATCCCGACAAATCTAAAATTTCTTAGTGGGCAATTATGACCTCAGAGCACAGAAAAACAGGAAAC
This sequence comes from Galeopterus variegatus, assembly GCF_000696425.1. NCBI lineage: Eukaryota > Metazoa > Chordata > Mammalia > Dermoptera > Cynocephalidae > Galeopterus > Galeopterus variegatus. The sequence continues at coordinate 558,487 of NW_007726589.1, read as the reverse complement.
ATTGGGGAAACTGTTACTTGGGAGATAGCCATATCCATGTAGACCCTCTAAACAGCTTTCCCTATTTGACAACTCCCCAAAGTAATCATTCCTCTTTCCAGTCTCTAATTAGGCTGCTGCCCACTCATTGGCAGTGTGCCCTGGCGCAGGAATGAATCGGCCTGGAGGAAGATAGAAATCATATCTTTCTATAGTTACCTCCAAAAAGTGCCATTTTTGCTAGCAGAGCTTCTGCCTCAGTACTTGGGTTCAGTTCTGCTCCTTCCTTAGGGGTTTCTTACACACATGTCTCCTCTGCCCCAGGATTCTTATTTTCTTTCAACTTTTGTACTTCTTACTATAACAGCTAAGACATATTTCACACTATGTGCTATGTACTTTAAAAAAAGTTATTGTGTTCAATCCTTACAACAGCCACGTGAAAAGGCAATATTATTGTAGTCATTTTATGGAAGACAAAACTAAGTTTAGAAAAAATTAAGGATCTTATTTAAGGCAAACACAGTAACGATAGGGTCAGGTCACCAATCTGACCCAAGCCTACTCAGGTAACCACTTTCCACACTGTGTTTTTTTTTTTTTTTTTTTTTTTTTTTTCATGTCCGGCCACGGATTGCAACCCTCAGTGTCGCCCCCGTACCGGACCGGGACCGGCAACGGGATCGCAACCCTCGGTGTTGCCCCCGCGCCTCGCTCAGCCAGTGAGCGGGAACTGGTCTGTATGTGGGATCCGAACCCTCGGTGGGAGCGCAGCCGCGCTTCCCAAGCGGCGCACTAGCGCAGTGCGCCACCGGGCCGGCCCCATTAAACCTAGTATTTTAAGAGTTTGTAGGTTAGTTTTGGGCTTCCTTATGTTTTGTTATTGTTCATTTGTTTGTTTTGTTTTGCTCCTAATCTTAAATATATAAAATTAAACTGAGAGGAGTTAAAAATTCCACCCAATACTCTAAATTTTCTTTTCATATTTTTTCTAACCTCTGTGGCTACCCGAAAATATTTCTCGATGTAACTGAAGAACAAGTGAAATTTCTATACTCTTTGTATTTGAGGGAAAACAAAGATCTAAAACTAAATCACCAAACTATTTTGAGAGAAGGACAAATGATCAACTAAATCCTACTTTGGAATAATATATATTATTTTTGAAGTCCATTTGGGGAAGAAAAACAACGATCTTACCACACTTTTTATGTTGTATGTGAATATCATGTACACGTGTAGGATGATGGTGTTTAGAAGCAACTTTCAATGGAGTTTTAGATTTGTGAACAGTTTTTTGACTCCTGAACTACTTTTTTTCCAGCCATTTTCAGCAGCTTAGTCCTCGACATTCCAGACTGCTTGCTCAGCCTTCCCTTTCACCAGGCTGGATGCAGGAATGATGAAGCTCACATAGGAGCCTGCCAGGGAAGGTGGGCTTATTCCTATCTGGGTGAGGCCATCAACTTGTGTGAAAGGAAAGGTGATGAGATTTTTTTTCTCCTCCCATCTGACTTATTTAAACACCATCCAGCCCAACCATTTTTCTTCTTAACTCACACTGCTTGGAGGGTAAAGAATTTTTCCTCCTTTTTATTTTTATTTTTTAAAGATGACCGGCAAGGGGATCTTAACCCCCATGGCCTTGGTATTATCAGCACCACACTTGCCCGAGTGAGCCATGGGCCGGCCCTTTCCTCCTTTTTAATTTTGCCAAACTTTGCCGAGAGGGCAGGCAAAGCTCCTGAGCCTTGATGCCCCTGAGGCCACTTTCCAGCACATCTCGGGGAAACTCGAAGAGACCCTGTGGCTGTGAGGATGGCAGAACTGATCTTTGTCCACAGAATGGCCACTTTGAGGCTTCTTGGGGTACTTACACCCTTGGGACTCCCCCCGTCTAGTCCCAGAGTTTCAAATTTCTGAGGGATGAATACCATACAGTGTCCTCCAGCCCCAGCCATAATTTTCTTTACCTCCTTTTCCCTTTAATATTTTACTCTTTCTCACCATCTACATTCCTATGAAGGGAGGATTCCACTCAATCCTGCTTTAACTTGCTCTTTTCTGAGTGTGGGCAGAGTCTTCTCTGTGGCTTTGTGGTTTTGAATGCTAAACAGAGCAGGAGATGAAATTCAATCCTTGGCTCTGTAATTTATATTTATTTGTCTAGTATTTCAGGTCTAGAGCTTCCAAGAAAGAAGAATGTGTGTTTTGGTGAAAAGGAAGGGGTGGGTGGATTAGATGAGAAAGTAACACAGTTTCTGAACAAAACAGTGCCCTGGGAGTCAGAAGGCCTAGTTCTAGTCCCAACTTTGCCATTAACTTGCATCAATGTGACTTGACACTCAGCTGCCTAATTTATAAGGTAAAGTGGTCCAATGAGAAGTAGTACTGAACAATGTTTAAGACAGCAAACTCCAAAACAGACAGATCTTTGATTCAAATCCTGGCTGGGCCATTTACTAGCTGATATTTCCTCAGGCAATTTATTTGACTTCTCTAAGCCTCAATTTCATCATCTGTAAAATGGGAATAAAAATCATACCTATTTTAAAGGGTTGCTGTAAGCGTTAAATAAAATAATGCTCCTAGAGCTCTCAGCAAGTGCTCACTAAAGTTAGCTATTAGCATAGAAGTTCTACAATGTTCTTCCTAGCTCTATATATTTCATGATTCGATTTGGAAAAAAAGGTCAAATTAGTTGTTTGTTTGACATGTTAATGATGATTAAATTTATAATCATTTTTCACTTTTTAACTTGTAGTCCTATTTTGTTTTTATTTTTTTAAGAAGTTCCCTTTCTTTGTGGTTTACTGAGAATTTTTTTTTTTTTGGTGGCTGACCAAACCTGTGACCTTGGTGTTATAAGGCTGCACTCCAGAGAATTTTTTTTTTCTCATGAATGGGTGTTGAATTTGTTAAATTATTTCTTCATGATCATGATATTGCTTTTCTCCTCTATTCTATAAATATAAGGAATTATTATAATTGACTTTTTGATGTTAAACCAACTTTACATTCTGGGGATAAAACCCACTTGGTCTAACACATTATTCTTTGTATGTGTTGCTTGATTTTGATTTTGTGAAGGAATAACTGCATCTACGTTCGTGAGGGACATTGATCTGTGATTTTCTTTTGTGTGTGTGTGTGATATCTCTGGTTTGGGGGTTCAAAGTAACAGTGATAAAATGCGTTGGGAAGGGCTGGCCCATGGCTCACTCGGTAGAGTGCGGTGCTGATAACACCAAGGCTGCGGGTTCGGATCCTATATAGGGATGGCCGGTTTGCTCACTGGCTGAGCGTGGTGCTGACAACACCAAGCCAAGGGTTGAGATCCCCTTACCGGTCATCTTTAAAAAAAAAAAAAAAAAAAATGCGTTGGGAAGTGCTCCCTCTTTCTCTATTTTCTGAAAGAGGTTGTGTAGAATCGCTATTATTTCTTTTCTTTACCTTTGCTTTGAATATGAAAGAGACTGCCCCCTTTGTCCTTTGTCCCCCAGTACAGTAAGTCCTATTTACCAATATGGAAAAGAAGTCATTCTCTCAAGAGGAGGAACAGTCTAAAGATACAGTTCAAAAAGGGCTTAAGTAAATTAAATTAAGTTTAAAAAGGAAGAATTCCTCTCTAATCCAAACAATATAACTGTGTGGGATATTAAGAAATCAAACTGTACTTAAAGATGGAATTAATGGGATGCCTGATTAGCTCAGTTGGTTAGAGCCTGGTTTTAGTAACACCAAGATCAAGGGTTTGGATCTCCGTACAGGCCAACCTCCAAAAAATAAATAAGATGGAAGTATATGTTCATAGTGTCCTGTACTTTTCCTTTACAGCATTTATACATTTAGTTATTAATTGTATTTAATTCATCACAATTAATATAATCAAATACTTGTAATTAAGTATTTATCTTTTATTTCTGTGAGACTTCTTCATACAATCATAAGCTTCGTGAGGTGCGCTTACTATTCATCTTCATAAACCTGGGTCAAGAGTAGAAATCTGGGGGGCCGGCCCAGTGGCGCACTGCTACAGTGTGCCGCTTGGGAGCGCGGCAGCGCTCCCGCCGAGGGTTCAGATCCCACATACAGACCGGTTCCCGCTCACTGGCTGAGCGAGGGGCGGGCGCAGCACTGAGGGTTGTGGTCCGTTGCCAGACACGAAAAAAGACAAAAAGGAAAAAAAAAAAAAGAGTAGAAATCTGGTAAATATTTCATTAATGCATGGGTAGATGAATGAATTAATAAATTATCACTTTCAGATGAGCTTCCCAGATGATTTGCATGTCCCTCTGAAAAATCAATTGGTTCAGCTCATATTCATTGAGGGCCTATTTGGTGAAAAACATTGTATAAGTACAAAGATGGATACAAAAAACATCCCCGCCTCGGTAGTTTAAAATCCAGTGGGAGAAAAGATGAGCAAATAAATAGGCACAATAAAATATAAGAACTCTTGTAGAAGGGTTTACAGAGTATTATAGGAAAATGGATAGAAGAAATCCATGCTGTGGGCAGGAATGTGTCTCTGTTATACCCCTAACCCAGCACAGAGTCCGGTGGGTGCTCAGTGTATAGTTCATAGTTGGCATGTTAAGGATATGGTTACTCTTGCTGTAGGAAGAGAGAGCAAGAAGCAAGGAGAGTGAGTGCTGGGGATCTTGGCCCACGGCCACATCCTGAAGGGCCCTGAAAATTTGAGGAGTCTCCACTTGATCCTGTAGGCAGTGGTGAGGCCACTAGAGGTTGTTAAGGAGGGCAGTGTTTTGCGAACTCCACCGAAGGGCTCCTAAAGGCAGAGGAGCTTGCACCTCTGGAGACTTGGGACATAACCCAGCACAACCTTCCACAAGCATGGCATTTTAAAAAGTCTTGCTTTAGCTTAAAAATCCATATAAATTTTGTACTCTGCTCCATACATTTTTATTTATTTATTTATTTTTATTTTTTTAATTTAATTTAATTTTACTTCTCAAAATACATTGTACTTGATTTGCCCCTTTACCTGTTCCTCTCCCCCCTGCCCCCACATTGTATCTGTGCACTTGCACTATTGTTCAAGGAATTTTTGTGGTTATTCTGTCTTCTTCCCCCCAACCTTTATTTGTTTGTGTGTTTGTTTATTTATTAATTTTTAGCTCCTACAAATAAGTGAGAACATGTGGTATTTCTCTTTCTGTGCCTGACTTGTTTCACTTAATATAATTTTCTCTAAGTCCATCCATGTTGTTGCGAATGAGAGTATTTCATTCTTTTTTATAGCAGAGTAGTATTCCATTGTGTAGATGTACCACAGTTTCCTTATCCACTCATCAGATGATGAATATTTGGGTTGGTTCCAGCTCTTGGCTATTGTATATAGTGCTGCAATAAACATTGGAGTACAGGTATCCCTTTGGCATGATGATTTCCATTCCTCTGGGTATATTCCCAGCAGTGGAATAGCTGGGTCATGTGGTAGATCTATCTGTAATTGTTTGAGGAACCTCCATATTATTTTCCATAAAGGCTGCACCATTTTGCAGCCCCACCAACAGTGGATAAGAGTTCCTTTTTGTCTCTCCACAATCTCTCCAGCACTTATCGTTCTCAGTCTTTTGGATGTTAGCTATCCATACATATTTTTTAAAATAGACAGCATTGTTTTCAATTACTTACCATTTACTTAAAATGATACTCCAAGAAAATATTGATTATGTAATTATTCTGTAACTCTATGTGGATCTGTCACACTGTCCATGACCCCCAGGGATATGAGCACACCTTTTTGAGGACAAAATAAGGAGAATATCCATTTTGTTTATTGCTATATCCCCAGCACCTCAAATTGTGCCTGCACATAACAGGTATCAAATAAGTATTTCTTTAATAAATGAACAATGGCCATAAAATGATATGATTTGACCGTATATTTTAAAAAGTGACTTGAGCAAAATGGCTGTTAGATTATTGCAGAGACACAAGCCAGGGGAATGGAGATTTGGCCCTTCTGGTCTGTGCTCTCAGAAAGGCCTGTATGCTGAATGAAAGACATCCAAATTCCTTTTCATCTTAATTTCCTCACCTGTAACATCACAGCCCACCAAAAGCCTGGAGATTTAAGAGGGGTGGGGCGGCTGGGGGGAGGAGGGGGAAGGGGAGAACGGGCAGAAATTGATCTCTACCTGCCTCTGGATTAATCTCAAAGAATGGTAAACCAGTCAGCTGGGAAAATTGTAGATAAAAGCAGACACTCGTTAAACTAAAAGTAACCAAAAAAAAAAAAATTAGAGCTGTTCTCTAGAGGCCAGTTTCTATAGTATTTATCTAGAGGCTTTCCTCTCCTAAGTCTCTCTGCAAATGAATCGCTCCCGCCTCTCTGTTCCTTTTCTCTTTCCCTTGCAATCCAACCTTGAGTGATCAATTTGCTGCCCCTCAAACATCCGGCGCTCATTCCTCCTCTCCGCCTTTGCAAAATTTCCCTCCACCTTTCACCCAATCCTGCCTGCTGAAATGCTATGATCCTTCAGACTGGGAGTCTTGTGTCCTCCACTGATTTTCATCATTCATTGGTTGCCATCTCTTTTGAGCTCCTGTGCTAATTTTGTGCCATCTTATAGTATTTGCTAATTCTTTCATATGCCTTACGCTATATTGGATGTCCATGAGGGCAGGAAGCAGGAATTGTGTTAATCCTACTCTCATATCTTCCACAGAATCCCTGTTCAATGCTGCAACATAATACACAGTCAAGTTGCTGGTTCATTGGTTGATACAGGAACTGGCCGTCAAGGAAATTTGCCTGCGTGTCCCCTGCACCTCCTCACAGGGCTCACCACAAGAGCCCTCACCAATTTCTCATGCACAAGAATCTTCAGATCTCTGCTAGAGTTCTGCAGAGTTCATGCCCCCAGAAAGGTCACAGCTGGAGACCAACATGATATGCCCACAAAAGCTGATTCCAGGACTAAAGACCACAGTGGCTTTTAAAGGCCACAGAGAAAATGAAAGATTTAAAATATTTTTCCTAGGAAGGCCTCAGTGTCTGGTAGGGTTTCCAAGCTGCAAACGCAGCAAAAGAGATGAGGATGAAGGAAAGAGCTCTGCTGGGCAGTACAGGGCTTCATTTATATCAGGCGTGATGATTTCTGTACTTCTTTTTGTATTCTGAAAACCTTGATTTATTTTCCCCACTCTGAACCAAAATAGCTTAAATACAACATGCCTGGTGAACAAAAAGAAGGGAAGGAAGGAGAAACAACAACACAAGAGAATAAAAAACAAATCCCTCACACTTTTTCTCTTTGGGTTTCGTAGGTCAAAATTAGCAAAATGACTGGCAATTTTCTCATTCCTGATGAGACTTACTTTCACACTTCTCTGGGACCTTTCTCTCAGGCAAGTTTCTATGGAGAAGAGAGAGTCTATTGGGAAACAGAAGCCTTTTCTTTTCTGAGCAGAGGGTGCTGCAACAGAAATGCCTTCCAGCAGAAGTGTGACTGCCCTGTATTCAACATGAGCATCCTGAGTATGAGGACAAGCTGTTCCATTTCCCAAAGGACTGTCCTATGTGGCCCAGGGTTAGACAGCAGTTATCACAAGCAGTACTGCAGTTGAGAGACTGCAACCCTACAAAGATGACTATCTGTTGAACAGGGGAAATGTGAGGATAAAAGCCATAGATATAATTAAGTTTTCAGTTGTTCTCAAAAGTAGAGTAAAGAAAATGTCTACAGTATAGAAGACTACATCTGTCCCCCCAAATCATTTGCTGGTATTTTAGGTAATGCAGTATATTGAACCCAGTTGTTTTTCTCTGTTTCTCCCCAAATCCCACTAGGATGAAAGTAAAGGAATAAAATGAGTGTCAATTCACAAGAATAAGAGAATGAGGAAGGAAATAAAGGTGAAAGAGAAATGAGCAGATGTTGGTTCATGAGAGTTGATAGGGGAGAGGCAACTGACTTACCAAACACAGTGGCTGAAACCCCAGTGCTTATGGCGGGCAAGCCAGTTCATTAAAAGGCTCAAGTATTGGAAGCTACATAGGTACAGCAAAAGGTTGAGCATGGGGCTTAAAGCTGGGGGATCACGTGAAAATTTGTTTGTTTTAGAAAGTAATTAGATATCTAAGTTTCTCCTTCTGCACCCTTCACAGAGAGGTCCTGACTCTCTGTGATCCCAGGAGAAGGGAAGTTTGGGAGAACCAGACTCAGAGACATCAGCCGCAGCAAAAGGCAGGAGAAGAGCCAAATTGTACATAAAGTCAGGCTGTTCTATTTGCGTCCCGAATGGGACTCCCCTACCCCCTCTCACCTGTCTAGCTCAGAGAACACTGGCAGCCATTACCCACCTCCCACTGACAGACAGGTGATTTAAGAATTCTTCTCTGCAGAAATGGAACAGTTTCAGAGAAAAAGCCTATAGACACTGACCTTTGGGAATTCCTCAACGAAAAAGACTACGGAGAAGCCCACTGTGCAAGAAGCCCTGTTCATTCACAGCATTCCCAAACAGCTTTTTATTATCTCTCTATCTAACATGATACATTTGAGAAAAGTAAGAGAAAAACAAAAAGAAACAGAGACTATGCAAGGAACCCTATAAACAATATCCTGAGAGACATAAAGGAAGACTTTGTGTCCATAAAATAAGAATAGGATGTTATATAAAAGGAACAGATAGTAACAGTGATATAATGGCAATATTTATTGAACATTTACTATGTCTCAGGCATGTATTAAAACTAACCTAATTCTCATAACATGTTTTAATCCTTATTTAATGCCCAAGAGTTGGGTAAAATTATTTTCCCCATTTTATAGATGAGAAAACTGAGACACAGAGAGGATGAAGAACTTGCTAAAGGTTATACAAGAAAGGAATGTATCTGGTATTTGAATTGCTGATTTTAATTACCATATAATGCCTCTCAAAAGATTCCTTGATAAAACTGTTAGAACAACATGAGAGAAAAGATAAGAAAATCAGAGGATCAATCCAGGAGGTCCAACATCTGAACAACAGGTGTACAGAGAAGAAAAGAAAATGGGAAAAATTATTTTTAAATAGTACAACATTTCCTGACACTTAAATGAAATGAGTCTTCTGACTAAATGGCCTATCACAATAAATGAATGGGAAAAAAAAAAAGACCAACACCAAAATCCATTATAATAAAATTGTACAACTCCAGGGATGAACATAAGACTCTAAAAACTTCCAGAAAAAAAAGGTCACTTACGAAAGACTGGAATTAAAAATGGCATCACACTTCTCAGTAGTAACTCTGGAAGCTAGAAGTCAATGGAGCAATGCCTTCTGAAATTTGAGTGCACAAACTGGTAACAAGAGTTACCTGTAGGAGGGGAACTGAGGGCCAGGCATGGGAAAGAGACATATACATTTTGTTCTGTTGGAGTATTTCCCATATGCTTACATTACATTATTCAAACACGTTTTTTAAAGCTTTTTAATGGATGCTAATAATTGACTAGATTTGGGAATCACTCATCTTAGATAATAAAGCACTTGGGTGATTTCTTGTTCCTTGCTGACCCATTACCGCAAGCACGAAATACACGGAGTCTGTGGGAAGGGAGGTCAGCCAGAACTGGTTTGCTGCTCTGATGAAAATGCAAAGATCATCTGGGAGACAATTCCCTGGCAAGACAAGCTCAAGACTCACAGTTAGATCATCTGAATAAATACATGAGTGAGTGAATGAAGAAATAAGTGTGAAGCAGCCATTTGAGTCATTTGGGTGTGGGTGAGTGACAGGAAGAAAGGAAAGTTAGGGGAAATTACTTGGCATTACAAATCCTCCCTTGCTGGGACTTGACATTTTCTGCAGGGATATACACTGGGTGTAGAGAGCCAAATTGCAATGCTGGGTCTATTCTTGCCACCTTAATGTGAGAAGCTGAAGTCTGGGTTAGCCCATTTATCTGCATACCATTATTAAGAACCATACAGATCAAGGTCCAGATTTTTAATCTCCATTATCTGTTTCTGGGAAGAAAGAAGCTCTGAGATTTTCCTTGTGAAGCATGAGCTAACTCTGATTATAGTTCTGCTAGAATACTTGATATAAGAAGGATATTAAAGTTTTTTGTAGTCTTTAAGAATTTATCTATCCTTGATAGTATAGTGGTGAGTAAAAAAAAAAAAAGAATTTATCTAATACACTAGTTATGTATAAGTTGTTTTAAAATATCTGTACTGGGCTGGCTGGTTAGTTCAGTTGGTTAGAGTGTAGTGTTGTAACACCAAGGCAAAGAGTTTGGATCCTCGTACTGGCCAGCTGCCAAAAAAAAAAAGTCTGTATTAAATGAATGGTATGATGCATATGGTCAACTTTTCATGAACATATTTGTAAGAATATATTGCAAACATTTCTCCCAAACGATCATGTTAGTAGTATCAGCCTCTTGGAGAAAGACTACCACATTCCTTAATGTACACAAGCGCCGTATGGGGAGTTAATTACTGTCTTTCATATTCTACCTGACATAATCTTTGATGATAACTCCTTTTTTACCCCTGAGATCACGATGGCACACCTTTTGTAAAAACTTCCCCATGACAAATTTCAGAAGAATATATATTACCAGAGTTATATGAACAGCATTATTGTTTACATCATTTGTAGAGTATGGAGGATCTGAAGTCAGAATGTTTGAGTTGAAATTTTGGCTCTACCAGTTATTGGCTCTGAGGTCTTTTTTTTTTTTTTTTAATGATGACCGGTAAGGGGATCTTAACCCTTGACTTGGTGTTGTCAGCACCACGCTCAGCCAGCGAGCAACCGGCCATCCCTATGTGGGATCTGAACCCGGGGCCTTGGTGTTATCAGCACCACACTCTCCCGAGTGAGCCACGGGCCGGCCCTTGGCTCTGAGGTCTTAACAAATTACTTAGTCTCTCTGAGTCTTAGATTTCGCTCTGTTAAGTGGGGTAAATTCCTGCTTCTTAGGGTTGTTCTGATTGAATGAAAAAAAAAAACACATATGTATTTCCCTTAGCATACAGTAGTAACCAACACATAGAAAGCACTCATTTTTTTAAAAGATGACCGGTAAGGGGATCTTACCCCTTGACTTGGTGTTGTCAGCACCACGCTCAGCCAGCGAGCAACCGGCCATCCCTATGTGGGATCTGAACCCGGGGCCTTGGTGTTATCAGCACCACACTCTCCCGAGTGAGCCACGGGCCGGCCCTTGGCTCTGAGGTCTTAACAAATTACTTAGTCTCTCTGAGTCTTAGATTTCGCTCTGTTAAGTGGGGTAAATTCCTGCTTCTTAGGGTTGTTCTGATTGAATGAAAAAAAAAAACACATATGTATTTCCCTTAGCATACAGTAGTAACCAACACATAGAAAGCACTCAAAAATTTCTAGATTATTAATATTATGAAGCATTTTACTATTTTCAGACTATTATCAAATAAACTAACACTAAACTACAGTTCTCACTTATTCTGCATAACAAAACTCAAAATATGTATGGGAAAGAATTGTGAAATCTGAAAAGTGCTATGCAAACATAACAGTGCTCATATCAAGTTTATTATTGAATTTCTATAAAACAGAAAAAAGAGCTCACATCATATCCTTCTCTTGAGGAATGTTGTGGTTACCAAAAAACTAGTGAATTGTTAAAAGCACTTTTAATTTTTAAGACAATGATTGTCATTGCAAGTGGAGAGAAACTATACATATAACTTTTTAAGATTTTTATTAAAGTATGTGTTAGGCGGCCTCTAAGATTGCACCCAGTGATTCCTGCCTCCTAGTATTCTCCTTCCTCGAGTGTGGGTGGACATTATTAATTTGCTTATAACAAACAGAATGTAGCAGCAGTGATGAGATGTCTCCTCTGAGTTTCTTGGACATTTTCTTGTGCTCTTTCTTGAATTACTCATCCTAGGAGAAGTCAGCTGCCATGTGGTGAGGCAACCCTGTGGAGAGGTCTGTGTTGTGAAGGATTGAGACCTGCCAACAACCACAGGAGTGAGCTTAGAAGTGGATCTGCCCCAACCTCAGTCGAGCCTTAAGATGAGACCATGCCCCAGCAAACAGTTTGTACCTTATGAGAGACCCTGAGCCAGAGATACCCAGCTAACCCACACATGCCCAGATTCCTAACCCTTGGAAGCCATGAAATAATATATGTTTGTTATTTTGAGCTGCTAAGTTTTCAGACAATTTGTTACGCAGCAATAGATAATAAAAAGAATATACATACAGAAAAGTGTACAATCATAAATATACAGCTTAATGAATTTCACAAAATGAACACTCAAGTAACAAGCACCCAAATCAAGATATAGAACATAACCAGCACTTTACAAGCCTCCCCACGTTCCCTTATACTCATAACCCCTTCCTCCAAGAGTAACCACTACCTAGACTTCTAATAGCCGATTAGTTTTTTTCTGTTTCTGTACCTTATATAATTGGAATTATAGAGTGTACTCTTTTGTGTCTACCTTTTTTGTTCTTTGTTTTTTTTTTTCCTTTTTGTCTTTTTTCGTGACCGGCAACGGATCGCAACCCTCAGTGTCGCGCCCATACCAGACCGGGACCGGCTACGGGATCGCAACCCTCGGTGTTGCTCCCGCACCTCGCTCAGCCAGTGAGCGGCCGGTCTGTATGTGGGATCCGAGCCCTCGGCGGGAGCGCCACCGCACTTCCCAAGCGGCGCACTGTAGCAGTGTGCCACCAGGCCGGCCCTGTGTCTAGGCCCTGTGTCTACCTTTTTTGATCAGCATTACACCATGATTCATCATGTGTAATTTTTGAAAGCCTAATCTAAAATGACATTGTTTAATCACAATATATAATCTATTCCAAATAATAGTAAAAAGAATATGAGTTTATATATGTTAAAAATGGGAGCATAAGTAAAGATTGAGAAACATTTTTGTATATGACCAAGAGTAGAAAAGAAGACAATGAAGAGCTTTGAAGGGAGCAATAAATTTTTTGTTAAATATATATACTGGCAGACAGTATAATATACTGTTAAGGATATGGGTCCTAGAGTTAAAATGGCTGGATTAGAATTGTGGCTCTTACTCCTTAGTAACTATGTGATAGATATGTTTCATATGAGGGGTTTAAAGTACGGACAGTCCCTGATTTAGGATGGTTCAACTTAAAATTTTTTTGACCTTGTGATGGTGCAAAAACTATATGCATTCAGTAGAAACTGTAGTTCTAGTACCCATACAACAATTCTGTATTTCACTTTCAGTGCAGCATTCAATTACATGAGATATGCAACACTTTATTATAAAATAGGCTTTGTGCTAGATGATTTTGCCCAACGGTAGGCTAATGTAGGTGTTCTGAGCATGTTTAAGGTAGGTTAAGCTAAGCTATGATGTTCAGTAGGTTAGGTGTATTAAATGCATTTTTGGCTTACCATATTTTCAACTTATAATGGCTTTGTTGATATGTAACCCCACTGAAGTTGAGAAGCCTCTGTATATAGAAAGGCAAATTTGTGCCATCATTTTTATCATGTAGCAGGTGATTTGCCTTTGAGTAGAAAATGCAGCTCTCTCAATTCTTTTTGTTTGTTTCATGGCTCTTCTGTCCCTCCTTAGAAAGAGTGACTGAGGGGAGAAAGAGAGGAAGTTCAAACCAGTCATCTTCTCTTTGTTCTTAGCTCTGATAGGAAGGTGGAGAGGGAAGGATAGAGGTAAAGGCTGCATTGAGGCTTCAATTTATCAGTGGATTTCAATTATGAGCGTAATCTCAACTATTCATTTCTATGGACCCCTAACAATTGACTATTGCCCTCTTGCTATTAAGTCTGTGCCTATTTTTAATTTCCCCTCTCTGTTCAAATCTCTGTGCCAAAGGTAATAAAAGATTTAGATTTTGAAAACGACCTAGCATTTGGAATGAGACAGAGGCTATAAATAGATATGTCAATGAAACAGTTTAGCTTGGGATCTAGTTCTCTGAGAGTCAGGAATCAAAAGCATTCATTCTCATCTGATTTGTGTACTGGCACAGGCACGCTTGCAGGGGTCTCTGGAGAAGTGTGTGACCATGGTCCTGAGTATGTAAACATGAACACATATGATTCATGGAACACATATGAGCATATTACTGAGAACAAAATTCTGAGGGGTAACTGCTGTGTTTCTGAGTGGCAGGGTGATCCTTGTGAACCAGCTTGGTGTCCTTCCCCTAACAATTATTACTGGAGAAATAAGGATAAAACATTCCCAGAGAGAAAACCTCCAGTCTGTAGGACAGTGGTACAACAGACATGCTGAGTATGTGATATTACTAACCCTCCTCCTTCCCACCACCAGACTTTGACAACTTGTCAGGACAAAGGGTTTATAGTGATGTTCCCATCTGCCAAATGCCAAGTCAGCCTGGCAACTAGCTTGCTAAGCAGTCAGGCTGCCACTCAGACTCTTGAGAATGTCATCGCCTATCATTTATAGCTGCTAAACTTCCAAACTACTCTCTTCGAGGCCCAGCTTCAGTACTTCCTTTTCTTTGAAGCCATCCCTTATTACCTTAGTGATCTTCCTCCTCTGAATTCGTAAAGCACTTTCTGATCCTTACACAATAATGATCATTCACTGCCTTGACCTGGGTTTGCTGGGTGCCTGTTTTGTTTCTCTACTAGATTGCTATCTCTTCAGAGATAAAAGACAATGTCATTCATTTGTGTATTCCCACACCACCTAGTATGTCACAGGAATGCCACTCATATTTGTTAACAAACATGCACGCCTGGTTACTCCCCTCAGGATGCCAGTTGTTTTGTCAATGTACCTGTTAGTTTGTGGCACCTAGAATTGGAAGCACTGGGGATAAGGTGTTTGTTTAAGGAACTGTTGTAAAAAAACAGTATCCTTGAATATCTTATAATATATAATAATAAGAAAAATTGGTTCCTAACAGACCTGTCAAGATCTTGGAATGGTTTTGCTGTGATTTCATTTTCTCAGTGATAAGAGAATATGAACAATTTGATACATTTCAGCAGACAAATTTTAAATAGGAAATTGGCCTGAAGGCAAGATAATGATGTAGGTGATCTTCTGTGGACTTGTCCAAGCTTAAGATTCCAGATTACACACAGCCAGAGCATTCCAGGACTCAGTAAGTTACTGGCCTAGAACAAAAACTAAACTTCAAGATTGACTGGACCTTAATAGCTCTATTGCTCACTTCTTAGCCTCCCTAAACCATCTGGGACAGATTTTTGTTACTTTCCTCTGCCTTTTCTTATTAATTCCCTCAAGACAACACTTCACAGCATCTCAGTAATTGGCTTGTTTCATGTTAAATTCTTCAATTAAAACAAGTTTTTTGGTCTTAGACAAGCAATGTAAACACCTGTTAGAGTTGGAAAAATTAAAATAGTGACCATAAGTTAATAAGTTATTAAAATAGTGTTATGTTTCTATTTCCTGGATAAACTTCTTCTCAAATGCCTGACCATATTTTCTCAGATTTCCATTTTTTCCATGGTCCTTGAAAATTAAATGCACATGGTTATAAATTTAGCAAATAACCACAAATGGCAACAAAGTGCTTATCAAGCTTAAATCCAAGGTAGTCTACAATTCTTTGGTCAATTTTAATCTTTGTTACCTATAATATAGGAACTATCTTAAACATGAGAAATTGGCTAATCCTCTAAGTAAATTCTGCCCCCTTGTGGATTAAAACTTCCACAGATAGGAAAGAACTGGTATAGTTGCATGGGCCAGTTCCTTTTAGTTCTTTCAAAGAGCCCTTCAACAACCTTTAAAAGTCTTGTTAACAATGGGACAAAACTAGACCCTTTGTATGAATTGCGTAAGAGCTAACTGATGGTGAAAAAATACACTGACAGACAATAGTGTACATGTGTGTTTTATTCTTTGCATCACATTCAACTAGGACAGTGCCTTGAATATACTAAGCACTCAAATATTTCATAGAATATTATAGTTAGAAAGGACTTTTATTGAGTTCAACATCCACATGTAAGGATCCCTTTCACAGCCCCTGACATACCCCTCACTTGAATGGCTCAGGTAGTGGAAAATTCATTGAATGATACTGCTCTTTCTCCTATCAGACTAGACTGTTACATAGTCTATTATCAGTTTAAGCCCAAATGGCATAAGTCTTTTGTAAGAGAAATCACATAAATTCAGACTGGAAAGAGGTATTGGAGATCTCCCAGTCAGTCATTTTATGGTTGAACCTATTATGCCACCTGGACCTAATTCTTCCCTATGGAACAAAACCCAATAAGCCTTTACCTATTTTGTAGCCTTTGAGATGTTGGAGGGTGGCTACCATGCTGCCCCTTTGTCTTCCATCCTCCTAACTTATTCACCTACAAATGTGTCAACTATTCCCCATGTGACATGTTTTCCAAACCCCATCATTTCCTGGTCACAACCCTCTGAAAGCTAACTCTTTGTCAATGTCCCTCCCAGTTTTCAGCATCTAGAACTGAACACAGATGCTCTAGATGTGCTAGTTTGACTAGTGTGAAGTAAATGGAGCTGTTACTCCCCATGCTGGGGACCTCACACCTCTAAGCACAGCTCCAGAATCAGTCAGCTTTTTCAGCAGCCGCATCACATTAGGGTCAATATAAATTCTGTAGTCCCCCGGGTCCTCCAGAGTTTTCCCACCCTGTACTTGTGTCTAGCTGTAACTTTTAACATTTGTCTGTATTCAATTTCTTCTTGCTTTTGGCTCAGGATCTCAGCTAGCAAGATAATTATATATTTCATGCATGTTTAATCAGATCAGCTCTGCTACCCATCTCTGTGTCATCCACATTTAATAAACATGATCTCTGTGTTTCCAATCTGCCAATTCCAATGTAAATACAATGACCTTTGGTAAGGGAAAGAAAAAAGAATAAAACATGGAGGTGGTCTATGTCTCCACAGAGCCACCCATCAGCCGTGTGGCCTCATCTGTGTGGTCCTGTTTTCCCTTCTCTAAAACAGAGCTGATACTTATTAGCTCACTGTGTAGTCATGGGGCTTACATGAGATAATGCATTTGAATGAGCTGAGTGAGTTATTCATTGTTAAATTAACGTAAGGTGTTATTAACCATCAGCTTCCCAAGGGTTTCGGGGAGGAGGAGAGACTGTTACCATCTTTGTATTCCCAGCACCGTACCTGATAGGCAAAGAGCTCAATGTAAATTTTTAATGTGGATAAATAGATGTAAAGTACATATTTAGAGTTTTTCACAGAGGGCAAGAGAGATGAGAAGATCATTTTGAATGAGCCTGTGTTTAGTATGAAAACTTCTCCAGCTATCCTCATCAGTGTCAGGCTCTCCCCTTTCCCTCTTCTCCTCTTCTCATCCCCCGCATCTTCCTCTTCCCTTCCTCCTTCTTTTTTTTTCCCTATCCTTCTCTTCCTCTAAAACCAATCCACAGACTGAGAAGGAGGAAGGAAGCTCAATATCTGCCCACTTCTCCTGACTGGAGCACGCACATCAGGCTGCCACCTTGGTCCTTGTATCCATACTACTAAATTTAGGGACTCCAGGAACAAAACTCACCCCCTTGGGAGGAAAAACAACAAGGCACCATACTGATTCCCAGGTGTCTGCAATTCCACTGATAATTTGTAAGCTTCATTCCTTTAGCTTTATTTAGGCTTTGTCTAAATATCAAATATATGTTTGTACCATCATGCATCGCTTTTATGATGGGGATATCTTCTGAGAAACATGCCATTAGGTGATTTCATCATTGTGCGAATATCATAGGGTGGACTTACAGAAACTTAAATGGTAGAGCCTACTACACACCTAGGCTGTATGGTATAGCCTATTGCTCCGACCACCATCATATATGTGTCCAAAACGTCATTATGTAGTCCATGACTATATTTGAGAAGACATGGAAATGTATCAGGCATTTAGCAGCTCATACTGAATGTGGTTTCTTCTTCTGAGGACCCTCATGGAGGGAGGTAGCTGGAGAGATTCTGGGGTTGGGCTAGGAAAGCAAAATATATAGAAGAGGAACTTCACTAGTTCATGGGGGGGAACTTGAGGGAGGCTGACAGGAGAGGAGAGGTGCTGCAGTTTGTCCAAGGTGCTCCCTTCACCTGGAATGTTTTCCTTCCCTCAGTTCAGTGCAGGAGAAACATGTCTATCTTTCCAGAACTACCTCCATCCCACTTATTGGAGTTTTCCTTAATAACTCTTGCCAGAAATGATTTTCCATGCAGTGTTATTAATTTTCTTAGAACTGCTAATGATGTTGCATTTGTGGGAAAGAACATCTTTATCTTTTGGAGATGCTTGCTGCAACATTTAGAGGTAAAAAGTGTCATGTCATTTGCAATGTACTTTCAACTAATGCAGCAAAAAAAAAAAAAATACAGAAAGAGAGAGATAAAGCAAATATGGCCAAATACTAACAGTTATCAAGGAAAATGACTTCCAAACTCCTCACAGTCCCAGTTCACCTCCTTCGTGTGTTTTCTGGTTTTCCTTATCTTTCGAAATGCAGTGTGTACCATTATTAATAATTGCCATTTGTTGACCGTGTACTATATACCATGTATCACTGCTAGACATTTTACCTACATCAAATATAATCCCTACAATAACCTTTCAAGGTTGACATTTTTATTTTCATTCTACAGAGAAGAAAAGGGCCCAGAGCAGTAAGGAAATTAATTGGTCTTACAGCCACTACTTAAATCCAGGTCTACCTCAATCTAAGCTCATGTTCTTTTTATTGCATCATGCTATCTCTTGAATTGCATACAGCATTCCAGAAACAGTCTGGAAGGCACATGCGCGTGCATACACACACACACACACACACACACACACACACACACACACACACACACACATCCCCACTCACCCCTACAGAATTATATGTATCTATAAATAAGGAGGCTTTGGGTGAGTCACTTCTTTCTAAGCTTCAGTTTCTTGATCTATAAAATGAGAGAGGGGCTGGCCAGTTAGCTCAGTTGGTTAAAGTGTCGTGCTGATAACACAAAGGTCCAGGGTTTGATCCCTGAACTGCCCAGACACCGAAAAAAAAAAGAAAATCCAAGGAAAAAGATAAAATGAGACAGGATTCAAAAATTTCCAAAGTCCCTTTTATTTTTCTTTCTTTCTTTCTTTTTTTTTTTTTTTCTTAAAAGATGACTAGTAAGGGGATTTTAACCCTTGGCTTGGTGTTGTCAGCACCACACTCTCCCGAGTGAGCCACAGGCCGGCCCTGTCCCTTTTATTTTTCAACATTTGATGATTTTAATTTTTCTGAGGCTTTCTAGAATATTCTGTGTAAAGCGAAACAGAGGAAAACTCTCTTCCCATTGAGGCAAGTGAACAGTTGACTATACCGTGTCTATGGAGGAAAGTGCAATCATCACACCTCAACTGCCGATAGTGGGTGCTCTGCGGTACACGAAACAGTGTGCATGGCACAGCTCCTACACTTGGCACCAGACAGTAACCTACTATGGCTCTCTAACATTGTTACTTGTGAACTACCTGTCTACGCAGCCTGGTAAAAAACAATTCTAAAAAAATGAACCCATCTGTTCCTGACCTCTGCACAAACACTGTGGCTTCACCTAGGTGGGACCTTGGGAAATGCTGGGTGCCTGTGCTGATGATGGCAGCACGGGAGGATCTGTTCTTTGGGGAGAGTAAGCATGCAGATTTAGGGGCAACTTGTGCCCTGTAGGCATTCAGCAAGTATTTGAGAAGTGGAAGAATTCTGTTAGGAAAATATGAAATCGATTTTTAAAATGCAGCATCCTAGGTATCTGCTCCATCTCTTTGAGGAAGGTCTTAAAGGCTCAGGAGAATCTTTAATAAAATGTAAATACCCTTTAGAGAGTAATACCTTAAACTAATCTTAACTGAATGTAGGCAGCAGTCATCTGGAAAAAAGCCACTTCTTCTAGTAGAGACAAGCAAGGGAAGGAAGCTAACATTTTAGGGGGAGATTCCTATGTGCTTTCACTGTGCTAGGTGCTTTACTTCAGTATCTTATTTAAGATTCCCATTCTGCAGATGAGAACACTAAGGCTCAAAGAAGGCAATTCTCCCAGGCTCCCAAAAGTCCTTTGTTAAGTGCTGAGTGGCATGCAAAATCCCTCACTTAGGGAGAACCTGCAGCTTCCATGAAGGCATTTTGCATGTGCACAAGGAGGCACTGCCACTGTCCGGCACCCTCCCCCACAGTCAAATGCTGCAACAAAATCCCAGGAGCCCAGTGGCAACTATTCCCTTACTTGCAGTTCTGCCACTGACTAGCTTTGTGATTTGATGTTTCAATTCTCTGGGCTGCAATTTTCTCATAAGTTAAATTGATGATCTCTAAGGTCTTTCTTAACAAAGATGAATCTCAATGCCTAGGGAACCCAGGGCTGGCCACAGGGTGGCTGGACTGCCCCTTACATCTTACCCACCAGTCAGCAGATATACGCTCTACAGCCCCCATGAGCACTGTCAAGCTTCGGAATTAAACACAGAGCCCAAGCCCCTGTCTGCTTAGGCTACAGAACAGGCGTGTGGGTTAAAAAAAAAAAAAATACAGAGAAACCTCAGATATCTGCAGGGATCCTAGTGGCCTTCTAGAATCAGGGGAGGTTGGTTCAGAGAAGACTAGAGGTGCCTGCGCTCTTATATTGAGGCTTCCTGCCTTGGTAAAGCCATTTGTGTTCACTGAGGGGCCGTCCCCACACTGATGTATTTAATTTTGGATATGGTATAAATAGAACTTGGCACTCTGTCAAAGCACACCACCCACCACTATGTTCCGGTCCTTTCAGGACATTAACCAAATCTGAGCCTTTGATTCCCTCTAGTGGCATAAATTGGCAACTTTCTTTTTTTTTCTTTTTTAAAAGATGACCGGTAAGGGGATCTTAACCCTTGACTTGGTGTTGTCAGCACCACGCTCAGCCAGTGAGCGAACCGGCCATCCCTATATGGGATCCGAACCCGGGGCCTTGGTGTTATCAGCACCGCACTCTACCGAGTGAGCCATGGGCCGGCCCTTGGCAACTTTCATAGCTGATTCTTTGCATTTATTTATTCTATGTATAAGTGCCTACTCTATGCACCAAATTGGTGCTGGCTTCTCTAGCTTTGCCTAGGGTGTAGGGCACTGGTTTCATTTGAGCATTGTTGTGTCCAGTGGAAAGTGATCAGGGATAGAAGCCAGAGCTGCTGCTTATAAGCTTTGCTTAGTAGAGTACAAACTGGTGAATTTTCCAGCTGCTCTATAGCTGGAAAACTTAGAGATTAAGAAAGGATAGGTTATTATATGAGTTATTTCTGCTACTAAATGAATTGTAGGATCTTGTGCTGACTTTTTTACCTCTTGGCCTGCCTCAGTTTGCTCATTGGTAAAATGAATTTGCGGGTTAGATTCAAATCAATTCCACAAATATTAATTGAACACCTACAGTGTATGAGACCCTGGGCAGAGTGCCATGGGCAGGTAGTGATGAATGGTACTCAAGCTCAAGGAGCTTAGGGAGAGCCAGACATCCTGGAAGCCACATAAAACAGGGCACAAGCAGCCCAACATGGCTGTCAGACCACAAACTTTGCAGCAAGACAGATCTGGGGCAAGCCTGATCCCTGTTGCTTCCTAACTGTGTGACCCTGGGTGGGTTACCAACCTCCTCTTTAAGTTTCATCAATAAATTTGGATGATAATCTTTTCTTCACGGGTTGAGTTCTTCATGTGTAGTCAAACCAAGTGAAGTGCTCACTAAATGGTGGTCCCTCTCGTTGCAGTTTCAAGTTCTAAACAGAAAAAATAGAAACCTTCTTGAGAATGTCAGTAAGACCTTTCAAGGGCTTAACTTGTCGGTCCTGAAGGCCTCTTCCTAGGCCCAAAAGATTCCTGTCATCTCCTTTCTTTGCCACAGGGCTTGGCAACCCACCTGCTGCCTCTCTTATGGTAGATGTCTCTTAGGGCTCTTCCTCTGCTGTGGTTTCAGCTCAATCAGTCTTGCTGTAGAATGAGAGTCTCCCCTGCTTCCTTCCTTCTTATTTCATTTCTCTGAAGGCACTTTTCCTTCCCACAGATTTGCCGCTAATTATTTTTGGGAAATGAACAGGGAACTTGAAGTAGTTTATATGTTTCTATTAGTCATGATCCTTGGTCTTTAGCTCTTAAAACCCTTCTGAAGTGTCAGAGCGAGTTCTCCCCAGGAGAGAGGATTTCACACAAGCCCTGGCACTCGGGGCTGTTCCAATCTGGAGGTTGCGAATCTTTTCCAATGTGTTTCATTGTGATTGGCTTGAAAGAGATCATTTCTCATGTTGACATTTTTTATTACTGTGTAAAGAGATAAGGGAAGATCCAGAGCAAAAGCACACCTTAAATGCCAGGCACATCATACCTAGAATCCATGTGATGTTTCATTTATATCAATTCATCAGTCATCAATAGTCAGCAAGATTAAAGCCTTAGCCAGGTACTGAGAGACAGAAGGTAGGCTTGGAGTCTGTCTTAGCCAGTTCAGACTGCCATAACAAACTACTGTAGACTGGGTGGCTTAAACACACATCTATTTTTCACAGTTCTGGAGGCTGGGAAATCCAAGATCAAGACACCAGCAGATTCAATCTGATGAGGGCTCGCTTCCTGGTTCAAGACACCATCTTTTATGGCCTTACATGGCAAAAGGGATGAGGCAGCTCTCTGGTGTCTCTTTCATAAGGGCACTATCCCATTCATGAAGGTCCTACCCTGATGACATAATCACCTCTCAAAGACCCTACCTCCTAATGCCATCACATTGGGGGTTAGACTTTCAACATATGAATTTTGGGGGGATACAAGCATTCAGTCTATAGCAGAGTCTAAATTTGCTGAAAGAATACCATTCCTGGAAAAAGATAAAGTTAGAGGTAAAGAAAGACAAAAGTGTAACTAAATTCCTATTGTCCAAAGGGAGATTGGATGGACAGAGGGAGAAGATCTACATGGGGTAACTTGGAATTTTGTTTTGAATAGAAAAGGCTGTTTCATATTTTGAACCACATGACACAAAACTAAAGAGAATGGAAGGTAGAAGTTGGGGAGATAAATGTGTGTCTCCCAGAGAAGCAGGAACTCCCTACAACAACTCACTTGTTCCCAGAGGCATTTCTGAGCTCATGAAGAGGTCTAGAAGAGTAACCTGTCTCTAAGAAGGCACTCTGTCTCTAAGGAGTGACCTGAAAACCCACCCTGTGATGTGATACTGTGGCTTGTTCTGGGGAGGACATCAGTCCCTGCCTCTCCTTCTCTCACATACAATGTTTTTGTGGAATGACCAAAAACATTCAGGGACCTGACAGTCTAGCCCAGGCACAATTGATGGAACAGGAGCATTTCTGAGAGATTTATTTACGAGGCATGAGAGAAATGAAAAATGAAAAAATAAAGCAATGCCCAGGGTGCTGTGCCTTTCCCTAACGCATCCATGGTGGAAAGGCAGGCATTGCAGTCAGGGAAAGAGCACAGGGTTGCCTGGTGGACTGTTCTGCCTGGATATTGCAAAAATTTAACTTCTCTTTCACAAATGCATGTCTCAGTATATCCAGCCTAATTTATTACTACTTTTCCCCATTTATTCTTCACACCAGCCAAGCTGAGCTATTTATTACCATTCACTCCCCCCCCTTTCCATCCTGTGCCCTTGTGCCTGTTATCTCCCCTACCCATATCTCAACACCTTTCCTCATCCTCTATTTCTATCTACCTGAATTCCATTTTTCCAAAGCCCATATCAAATACCACCTCCTTAATAATACAATCAGTTGCCTTTTATTCAGAGCCTCTATCTGCTAAACACTATGCTGGATGATTTACATATTTCTAATATTTGCAAAACCCTCAAAGGATTTAAGCTTTTCCTGGACCCTATAATTAATTGCCTACAATTTTTCTCCTCTAAATTAGCATAGCTCATTGATCATGAATGATTTCCCTTTATATTACGATATTCGTGTAATTGTCTTTTCATCCTCCTAAATGCATGCTCCTGGTTAGCAACAAGTGTTGCTAGATTTAAAGAATCTCATTTGCAAAATAAGATTTATCTCTAAGGTTTTCTCCAGCTTCAAATGTCTATAATTCTGACTTTAAGAACGTGAGTTGCTGGGCAACTTAGAGCATAGTTTCCATGAATATTGTTCTTTTGGAAGCCTCTGCTAGTAGGAGACAGAAAGATCAAAAGACACAGTTGACCTAAGTAATTTCATTGTTCACTGAAGCCCAGTAAGGTAGGAAAGATGGGCACTAGTAGGATGTAATTCAGGGGGTTAAAGAAAATGTGATGAATTCAGTTAATAAAGGGGCCAGGACTTCTAGTACTTCTGGTCTAGGATTCTACCAACACCTTGACCTGTTCTTTACCCACAGGAACATCTAATAATTATTTGTTGTAATATTTGCTCCCCACACATTGCCATCTAGTTTCTGCATTACTCAATAGAGGTTTTCCTCTTCCAGTTTCCTACTGTGTTGGAACCTTCGGGACCCACACTGAGATCAAGAGAGTGGCAGAGGAAAAGGTCACTTTGCCCTGTCACCATCAACTGGGGCTCCCAGAAAAAGACACCCTGGATATTGAATGGCTGCTCACCGATAATGAAGGGAACCAAAAAGTGGTAAGTATACACCTCGCTTCTCCCCCCTCCACGTCATCCTCCTATATTTGACTTTCCTCAGTATATGAGTCCATTTCTGTTGCTTATAACAAAACACCTGGAACTGGGTGATTTATAAAGAAAACAAAATTTACCACCTACAGTTTCAGAAGCTGTGAAGTCCAGAGTCCAGGGAATATATCTGGTGAAGGCCTTGGTGGTGGTAACAGTGACCCAGGGGTCTCACATGGCAGAAAACAGCAGAGCAGAGAGAGACTGACCTCTCGTGTGCTCCTCTTTTAAAGCCCTCAGAAACACACTCTTGACCACCGTTGTTAATCCATTCACTACAGCATGGTCCTACAATCTAGTCATCTCTTCAAGGCCCCACCTTTTAATTACCATAATAGGATTTCCCACCCTCAACGATTACAGTGGGGATTAATTCTATCCAAAGCACTCAGTTCTTCAGTCTGTTTCATTAAGTCTGAAAGAGCTAGAATTGCTGTATTGCTTTTTCATCTGGCTACACTTGAAAAACACTGGATATAAAACTATAGGAAAGGGCATCTGAGTTGTGAGGATAAGAGTCTGTGTTCTCTGAGTGAGTCAGAACTACTAGAAAGCTACCTGGCATTTGCCCAGGGAGGGAATCTGCACTACTAGTGTTTTTGCCCAAGAAGGGGACGAAGATGCAGAAGCTTGATTCCCTAGTCTTGTAGGCCAGAACCCAAAGCCTACTCTAGGAGGACTGCTCCTCTTCCTCCTCTTAAACCATCACCAGCTGCCTATGCTTCAGCTTTGCACAAAGTCATGACTTCCAAGCTATAAGACTATGGGATATGACAAACAACAAATGAGGCAGAGAAACAAGTACAGGACATGAATGGAAATGTTTAACACATATACAATTGGCCAGCAAAAGTATTGATAGTCGTTCTGGAGTTGGAAAATAAAGGAGCAGCCCCTGAGTGTTCAGTGCTCAGGTTGGGTAGGGCCATGATTTCTACTGGTTCTAAGTGCTCTGGCAGTGTGAACAGAACTTGCAGTGCAGGGCTGGCTGTGGCTCACTCGGGATCAGATTCTATATAGGGATGGCCAGTTTGCTCACTGGCTGAGCATGGTGCAGACAACACCAAGCCAAGGGTTAAGATCCCCTTACCAGTCATCTTCTTTAAAAAAAAAAAAAAAAAAGAAGCTGCAGTGCTCTGCCTCCTGATGACACACTGGGCTGGCCATTATTAGAGAATGAGAACTCAGTAACCTATTATTACTATCCTTTCTACCTTGTCTATACTCAGCCATGGTAGCTTTTCTCAATCCATGCTTTCTAGTGTAACTATTCTCACCCCTGTACTCATTGACTTATTTTTTTGTTGTTGTTGCTAAAAGACATATTTTGTTAAAAATTTTGTGATTTAAAAAAATCTGTAACTTAGGGAAGCTGATTTTTCAAAAAAAAGACTTTTGTCTTTTTTTTCAGAGCTTTACTTTTTTGCTGCTAAAAAATGAAAAGTTGTCCTTTCTTCTTGTCTGTCTACACCACTAATTTCATTACGCTGGGAGAAGCTAAGGTTTTCACAAAAAATAAGTTTCATGATCACCATTGAAGTTTTAACCTGCTTAAATAGTTGTCTACATCACTTGTTATTTTGATGTTGCTTGTCATTTTGTTCTCATAATGCATCATCCTAAGACTGTTATCTGTAGAGCAAGTTCACCTTAACCTGATCTTTTTTATTCCAACAACTTCTTGGTCAATCCTAGATATGATACTCTCAGTTCTAAATGAAGTACATAAGAGCCCATGTTCCTGCACTAAAAGTCCAAGAATGACTCTGATAAAGATTCTTTCTCCTTTGAGCACACTTGAGTCAGCCTCCTGAGTTCTTTCTGACTAGGCCTAATCTTAAGCTCCCCTTTTTGTCCTTGTAGAATCCATTTTGAGCAAGAATCCTGCTAAGTCAGTTTAGTGAAAATACCCCACCCTTGGTATCTGACCACCCGCAGTATACTTTACCTTAGCCTGCCTTCAACAATAATCCCATCAAGCCCATTTAGCCAGAAACTCCTTTACCCCTAATGTTTCCTCTTACTAATTTTCTGTCCACTAACCTCCACCCTTCTTCTTGGTTATAATCCTCCTGCTTGTCCTACTTGTTGGGGTTTGAATTGTGCCCAATCTCCCTCTCCCACTGCAAGACCCCACTGCAGCAATCCCTATACCTACTGTCTTGGCCCCCCTTAAATAAAGTCTGCCTTACCATCTTTAACAAATGTCACTGGGGCCGGCCCGTGGCTCACTCGGTAGAGTGCGGTGCTGATAACACCAAGGCCCCGGGTTCGGATCCCATATAGGGATGGCCGGTTCGCTCACTGGCTGAGCGTGGTGCTGACAACACCAAGTCAAGGGTTAAGATCCCCTTACCGGTCATCTTTTTAAAAAAAAAAAAAAAAAAAGAATTTGCTCTTTTACAACTCCACACATTTATTTTTATTTTTTTAAAAGATGACTGGTAAGGGGATCTTAACCCTTGACTTGGTGCTGTCAGCACCACACTCTCCCAAGTGAGCCATGGGCCAGCCCACAAATTCACACATTTAACTTTCACCCAAATGTTTTCATTTGGACTAAGGAAAAAAAGAGTTGCTTGCTTATGTAGCCAAGTGAATGCAAGGGTTAGGAAGTTAATTGTTCATTTAAAAAGGCCACTGATAGGGCTTTAAGCAGCCACAATTCCCTACTTGTCTTCAGTTGATACTCTAAAGCAAGGATGATCATTTATTCAATCATTGAGATTACACAAATTTATTAAGCACTGATTGTATGCCATGCTAGGTATCAGGATACAATAGTGAAGAAGATACCATAATCCCTGGAAGGAAAGAAGGAAGGAAGGAGGGAGGGAGGGAGGGAGGGAGGGAGGGAGGAAGGAAGGAAGGAAGGAAGGAAGGAAGGTTGGTTATTAGGCCCATTTAACAAATAAGGAACAAGGTGTTTACACACACACATAAAGGGAGCAAATTGTCTAGGGTCACTTATTTTACATTTCTTAAATTAGGCATTCTGACATTAGTGCCCGAGCTGTTAACCACTATCTTCAAAAATGATTACCTTCAAAAATGATTTCATAGAGCAAGGTGTTATAACACCAAGGTCAAGGGTTCAGATCCCCATACTGGCCAGCTGCCAAAAAATCAAAAAATAATCTTAAAGTGGAGTATGTGTGTGTTATGTAGGAAATAAGGAGAATGTGCAGAGAAAATTAGTCCAAACAGAACTAATTATGCAAAGACCCTGATGCAAGAAAAAGCTTGGCACTACTGGAAGTTTTAAACGATCAAAATCAATTTAGTTAAATTCAATAAACATTTCTTTCTTTCTTTTTTTTTTTTTTTTTTTTGTCTTTTTCGTGACCAGTAAGGGGATCACAACCCTTGGTGTGGTGTCGCCCGCACCGCGCTCAGCCAGTGAGCACACCGGCCATTCCTATATAGGATCCGAACCCGCGGTGGGAGCGCCGCTGCGCTCCCAGCACTGCACTCTCCCAAGTGTGCCACAGGGCCGGCCCCAATAAACATTTCTTGGATTCCCACTAGACACATACCCCACAGCAAAAGTTGAAGAGATAAATGTATAAAAAGACAATTTCAGAACTAAGTGGTAAATATCATGATAGAGATAAGCAGAGCATTCTAGATTAATATAGAGGAGACACTGGCCGAGGGTAGTTGGAAGAGGGGAGAAGTCGAGGGTAGTGTCCTGTAAGAAAGCATAGCTGATCTAAATCTTGATAGAAGGAACTGCCCTGAAGACATCACAAGAGCACAGACACAAAGGCTGGGAAATTCTGAGAAATCATAAGCAGCTAGTACAGGTAGAGTGTAAAATGCAGGCCTGCAGAGGTTGCTGGACCAGAACATGAAAGATCTTCTATGCCACATGAGGGAGCTTATAATTGATCCTAGGATGTCATGGAGTTCTTAAAGGATTTTAAGAGTGCAAGGGACATATTTGCATTTTAGGGTGATTACTCTGATACAGTGTGGCACACTAAGGAAGACTCAAGTAAAAGCAAGATCAGTTGAACAATGTCAGACTATAAAATAGGGCTTACATGACAGTCGACAGGTAGTTGGGATATCAAAGTGAGGATAACAAATATTTAGTGGATAAATTTGCCAGGATTATATAATTGCCAGGGTGTTGAGAATTAGAGTGAGGGTGACTGAGAAAGAAAATACAGGAAGGACTGAAATGGATGTGGTGCTTAAAGTAGGCTAACCAATGACGTAGATCACAAGTTTAGCTTGGCATTTCAATCTGAGAAGAAATGTTTTCATCCTTTTTGTCTAGGATGCCCAGAGTATGCAGGGAACATTTGGCAGTGGATAGGCAGTCTCTGGAATATTAGAATTTCAGTCTTGAAAGCATGACCACTAGAACTCTGGAGCTTTCCTCCTGGTTCTAGGGATGGAAATACAACTAAATTTCCAAAGTAAGAGTGGCCACCTCCCCTAAGGTCAATCAGGAACACACAACAGAAATATTTCCTCCTCGGTACCAGCCAGCCACCAAAAAAAAAAAAAAAATCTGTATCTATCTATCTATCTTTCTATATATATGTTTCCCCTCTGTTTTTCAGGTGGAGAAATTAGGATAGAGATGTTCTAATTCCCATGCCTGACCACTCACACTTCACTCTTCCCCCTTTCCCTTTCTGCACGGTCCAGACTGCACTGGCCATAGGTGCCATATTCAGCGGGCCAAGTATTCATGTGCAATGTGCAAAGGTGATGGGAAACAGATGAAGGCTTTTAGCCAGGGGAGCTTTGCTACACAAATGTATGGGATGATTAACAAATGTATGGGATGATTAATATTCTTGAGATACTGGGCCGAACAATTTTGGAAGCCTTAGAAGCTTTCTTGATCCCAGAATCAGCCTAATAAAAATGATGATTCTAACATTTGAGTGCTTACTCATTCCCACAAAAATCATATGATGTAGCTTATCCCTGTTTTACAGTAGAAGACCTTAAGGCTCGGAAATGTTACTTAACTGACTGAGGCACACAGCTGTTAAGTGGAAGAACTTCCATTTGAATGTAGACCATTTGACTCCGCAGCCTGCCCACTCAATCATGGTGCCCGCCCACTCAATCACGGTGCCACGGTGTAGCAATTTTTCAAAATATGGGTCACAACCGATTAGTGGATCCTAAGCGATCAGAATTTTTTTTTTTTTTTTTTTAAAGATGACCGCTAAGGGGATCTTAACCCTTGGCTTGGTGTTGTCAGCACCACGCTCAACCAGTGAGCAACCA